>NC_086101.1:28668750-28799789 GCF_963921235.1 Mobula hypostoma
TAGAATCCTTCCACTTCAATAAAATGGCTCTCAGCTTTCTTTTCTTCACTGTTGTGAGAAGGTCTTTATGAGTGCCAATGTGGTGCTGGATGGTCTTGCAGACCTGCTCGTTTGTGATGTGGTTCAAGTATGAGATGCCCAAGATGTTGCGATAGCATCTCATTTCCAATGTCTGTATCTTCCTTTGTACTTCCGCTGTGAGGGTCCATGTCTCGCATGCATACAGAAAGATGGAGAATACCAATGTCACATGGTGTGAGCAGAATTATCTGCAGCTTAATGTGAAAAAGACTAAGGAGCTGGTGGTAGACCTGAGGAGAGCTAAGGTACCGGTGACCCCTGTTTCCATCCAGTGGGTCAATGTGGACATGGTGGAGGATTACAAATACCTGGGGATACGAATTGACAATAAACTGGACTGGTCAAAGAACACTGAGGCTGTCTACAAGAAGGGTCAGAGCTGTCTCTATCTCCTGAGGAGACTGAGGTCCTTGAACATCTGTCGGACGATGCTGCGGATGTTCTACGAGTTTGTGGTGGCCAGTGCGATCATGTTTGCTGTTGTGTGCTGGGGCAGCAGGCTGAGGGTAGCAGACACCAACAGAATCAACAAACTCATTCGTAAGGCCAGTGATGTTGTGGGGATGGAACTGGACTCTCTGACGATGGTGTCTGAAAAGAGGATGCTGTCCAAGTTGCATGCCATCTTGGACAATGTCTCCCATCCACTACATAATGTACTGGGTGGGCACAGGATTACATTCAGCCAGAGACTCATTCCACTGAGGTGCAACACTGAGGGTTATAGGAAGTCATTCCTGCCTGTGGTCATCAAACTTTACAACTCCTCCTTTGGAGGGTCAGACACCCTGAGCCAATAGGCTGGTCCGGGACTTATTTCCTGGCACAATTTACATATTACTATTTAATTATTTATGGTTTTATCACTATTTAATTATTTAAGGTGCAACTCTAACGAAAACCAAATTCCCTCGAGATCAATAAAGTATGACTATGACTCGAAAGTCCAAGTGATTTACACAGTCAGTAAGGAGAGACTTCTCTGGAAACAGAATTCTTCGAAGATGTGACATTACCGCTGATTCCGTCCAAAGGATTCATGATGAAGGAAATAAAACAGCTTAAAGGAACTGACCTTTTTCTGGTGAGTGAACACTGCACAAAGCTTCCTGATCTTGCAGGGGTTATCTCAGATGCAGGCCACTATTCCTGAACAAAGATTCAGTAAAGTCGATCCTTTATGAAACCGACGAACGACACCAACTTTACTCAATCCTTTGGGTTCCCATACTTTATTAAGGTTTTCACTCTCCAATACTAGACTGTAAAAGTAAATCAAAGGCGTATAACACAAAAACTGGCAACGATTGGTGAAACTGCCAGTACAACGTGTTTGTATCTTAGAATAGAAAGTAAAACTCCACTTTAAAATGAAACTTCATCATGAGACAAATACGTAGCATAACTGAGTATCTAACGAATTAACTGATGAATTAAAACTGCGTGACAACAGGGATTTCTCCTTTATATACCTGTAGGGAATATGTCATCATGTGATCTCACACTGGTGGGAAAATTACATCACCCCACCATCACAAGACCATTACATCATGCTCACAAGGTACTCAATTACATCTTGGTCATAAGACAGTCACAAGATTCCCACAGGTATGTAACACAGACGTACAAAATTTACACAACAGTCGAGTAAAATTTCCAAGGATGTATTTTCATCAATGAAAACAATTCTCAGCACTCCATGCTAGTACATACAATTCTGATAAGAAGTACACTCCATTGAACTTAAATGAAAGGACAACCCAGAAAAATGAAGAAATTATCACTATGGAGAAAAGATTTACCAATGGAAGGGCATGACCCTCCATGGGTGACATCCCCATGGTCTGAGCTGGATGGATGTTGACAAGGACCCATGAAACACCTGGCTCAGATATGGAAATATCTTCCCAGAAACAGAGGACTTCCTTCTGGTAATACAGGACCAGGTGGTTAACACAAATATTATTATAAATACATCATAAAATACCAATGATACATTTAGAAAATGCAGAGAAAAAAACAGAGAAACATTACAGTATCCTGCAGCAGTTTATCACAACCTGATGGCTTGTGCAGGGACAATCAAGTGGCAAACATTATTCACCAAAATCTTGCTTTCAAATCAAACTCATAAATGAAATCAAACCTTACTATAAATACAAGCCTGATCCAGTTTAGAATCAGAATATCACAAATTATATTATCACTGATCAGTTATTACTGATAGGACAATCCATATTCACCGTCCGGATATAATAATACAAGATAAACGAGCAAGAGCAACTTATTCAAACAGGTATAACTTACAGAAATCAGTAAGTGAAAAAAAACCAGAAATATGCTGAATTAAAAGAGGAAATTGAAAGGCTTTGGAACATGTACAAGGTATACATTGTCCTGATAGCATTCTCTATATCCGGTGTCATCCCAAAGGCACTCACAATAGCACTAATCACTTTGGCCTACAGAGTAACATTAGAGCAAATCTTCAGAAAGCCACAATACTAAACACCACTGGAATAATACAGAAGTTCCCAGCAATTGACAAATGAGCGTGCTTGGCTATACCCTTACCTCAGGTTTTACTAGCTTGAGTTGAAAAAAGAGCACTTGTTCTCTCTTCCTACATCCCACTTAGGATGATTGTTCCAACACATCAGAGTTCTGGGTTCCAAGACAAGTTGGCAAATTGGATATAAGTAATCAATCTAGCTGATGAGCTCCTTCATACATTAAGCACAAGCATTCAAGAAGGTATTGTACCCTGTGGACTTCCAACCAATCCAGTATGTCATGTGATATCAAGGTCAGTACATAACACTGTTTGATGTGGTAAAGCCAGTTTGTTGATGGAATTTACTTTCTCAGAATCAGAATTACCAGGATTCTGATTCTGAATTCTGAATTTAATATCATCAGCCAGCACACCCAGTACGTTTTACCAAGTACACTTTATAGATATTACTAAGTCTATGAAATTAATATAAATTCCATACAGAAAAGGAAGTAATGGAAAATAAGAGGCGCCAGACTTATCAAAGTCCAAGTTCTTCGTGCGCAACCGTTGGAGCTCAATCAATTCCTGACGACCACCCGGATCCTGTTGACTCACGGCTCGTGACCACCCGAAGTGATCGACTGGAGCCTTTCTGCACGTCCGCCGTCCTCTCCATCTCTCCTCCGTCTCCCTGTCAAAAACTCAGCATTATCATCTGAAAAAAAACGATACATGAACACCCTTTGGCTAATAGCACCCTGCTATCTGTAATAACCTAAGCAAATGTCTAGCTAGAGACTTTCTCAGCATTTAACATAACAAAGAAGACATTTTAATTTAATGTACAAAAAAGAAAGACCCCATACAAGTGCAAAAACAGATTTAAAAAGGAATTGATATATTGGTCATGGGTTCAATGTCCATTTAGAAATTGGATGACAGAGGGGAAGAAGCTGCTCCTAAGTTGTTGAATGTGTGCCTCCAGGCTACTGTACCTCCTTCCTGATGAATGAGAAGAGGGCATGTCCTGGTTCTTGGGGGTCTTTAATAATGGATGTCGCCTTTCTGTGTCATCACTCATTAAAGATGTCTTGGAGACTATGGAAGCTAGTACCAATAATCAAGCTGACTAATTTTACAATTTTCTGCAGCTTATTATGATGCAGTATCTTCCCCATGTACCAGACAGTGTTGCAGCCAGTCAGAATGCTCTCCACTGTAGATCTGTGGAAGTTCTTGAGTACGTTAGGTGACACAGTAAATCTCCTCAAAATTCTAAAGAAAGACAGACACTGTCTTGCTTTCTTTATAGTTGCATCAATATTTTGGGACCAGGTTAAGTCCTCAGAGATATTGACACTCAGGAACTTGAAATTGGTCCCTCTCTCCATTTCTAATCCCTCTATGAGGATTGGTTTGTGATACCTCACTTCACCCTTTCTGTGGTCCACAATCAGCTCTTTGGTCTTACTGACACTGATTGCAAGGTTGTTGCTATGACACCACTCAGGCAGCTGGTCTATGTAAACTAGTACGCTTTGCAGATGGTATAAATTCTTTTTAGGCATTCAACTAATCCTTTTTACAATCCCCACACTTGTCCAAACATGAGCAAGTACCTAACAGTTGTTTCAAACAAGTAGGGGAGAGAGGGCAAGGTAGCACAGTGGTTAGCATAATGCCATTATGACTCTAGCTGTAAGATCAGGGTTCAATTCCTGCTACTGTCTTATAAAGATATTATGCACTCCTCGTCACCACATAGGTCTCATCCCTGGTGTTTTGGGTTCCTCTCATGTTCCAAGGAAGGGTTAGGTTCAGGTTAGCGATTTCTGGACATGCTATGTTGCACCAAAAGTGTGGTGACACTCTCGAGCTGTGCAGCATAATCCTCGCTGATTTAATTTCACTCAATCAATGCATTTCACTCTATGTTTCATTGTACATCCATAGGGCAAATAAGATTCATCTTTAGGCAAATGTAAGATCTCCAGAATGACTCTCTGGTTGCCTCTGCCTGCCACTTTACCCACATATCCTCCTGACCATGATGAAGAAAGTCCAGCTTATAGTCTCTTTCTCTTTCAATCTTTTTCTGTTGATTTAAAGGAATAAGGATAAATACAAATCAGCGGAGAGGTTATCTTAAATATATATTTCAATAATAGTACAATCAAAGAAAGGAATATACACTGTCAAAATCATATATAGTGTTAAGCTAATATAAAGAGAGAAGAGAACCACTTCTCCTCTTAACAGTTCACAGAAAAAAAAAACTCAAGATTTTCTATTGTTGAGAAAAAATCCCCACTAAACTAACTTAAAAAAAAAAGCAGGACTGGGCAGTCCTTTTTGAGGATACAGTTAAAAAAAAGTGAAAATCCTTCTGATCAAATCTAAAAATTCAGAGAAAAGAAGTAATTAACTGTAAAAGTAAGAAGAATTAGACCATGTGAAAATATTGAATAAAGGGTCGCCTAGTTTGCTCAAATTTAAAAGATGTATCAAATGTCCGACTCCTTATTTTCTCCAAACCTAAACAAGACATAATGGAGGAGAGCCAAAAAAAAACAGTAGGTGGATTGGGATCCTTCCAGTGCAATAGAATAGCTCTCCTAGCTAATAACATTTCCTGCTTCCGATGGAATAATCCCAAAGATTGCCCTAAGTGAATTAGGTTGTAGGTCCAGACCTATGACTTTTGATAACGTTCTAAAAAACATCTCTCTAAAAGTTATTTAACTTTATACAGGACCAAAACATATGAGTTAAGGTGGCCACCTCAGTTTTGCATCTATCACAAGTAGGATTTATATTAGAAAAAATATGCGCTAGTTTATCTTTTGACATATGCGCCCTGTGCACTACTTGAACTGAATCAAGGAGTGACAGGCACAAATAGATGAACTATTAACTAAATGACAAATTTTATCCCATTGATTATCTGAAAGTGACTCTTGAAGTTCCAATTCCCAAGCACGTTTAACCTTATCATTAGACACCATTCGTAAATTCAATAGCCGTTTGTACATGATGGCTATCAATCCTTTTTGGAATGGTTTAAGCTGAAAGATAACGTGTATCATATTTGGTAAAGGAGCAAATGGGTAATTCGCTAACAAATCGCATAAAAAATTCCTAACTTGTAAATATCTAAAAAGAATTGTGCATCAGATAAGTCATATTTGTCCATTAGCTGAAAAAAGACATTAAACAATCCTCTAAAAACAAATCTAGAAAAGTTATTATTCCCTTAGTTTTCCATGTTAAAAAGGCCTTGTCTGATAGTGATGGTTTAAAAAAAAGAATTCAAATGGATATTACTAGAAAGAACAAAGTTATTTAAGTCAAAAGATCTGCGAAACTGAAACCAAATTTTTAATGTATGTCTAACAATGGGACTAAGATCTTGTCTACCAATCTTAGAAAACAAAAAGGGTAGAGGAGCTCCCAGTAATAAAGCCAAAGAGAACACCTTTACTGAGTTCTCCTCCAAGTCCACCCATGAAGGACAGTTCTGCTTATCTATACAGTGAATCCAAAAAGTAATATAACGAATATTAATTGCCCAGTAATAGAATCTAAGGTTTGGTAAAGCCAAGCCACCAGCTTTTTTAAATTTTTGTGTTAAAGGTTTACTCACTCTAGAGCTTTTATTAGTCCAGATATATCATAAGATCATAGAATCTATTCTATCAAAAAATGTTTTTGGGATAAAGGATGGAACAGCTTGAAACGTGTATAAAAATTTCGGTAAAATTGTCATTTTTATAGCATTTATTCGACCAATTAACAACATCGTCATACCCGACCACTTGGAAAGCATTTGTTGTGTATATTCAATTAAAGGAAGAAAATTATATTTATATAAATCTTTAAAATTTTTTAGTACTTTTAATACCAAGATAGATAAAATAATTTTAACAACATTAAAAGTTATTTGATCATATTGATCTGAAAAATTCTTAATAGGAAATAATTCACGTTTATGTAAATTTAACTTACATCCAGAGAAAGTACTAAATTCAGTAAATATGGATAACATAGAAGGAATAGATTTCCTAGGGTCTGAAATGTAAACTAATACATCATCTGCGTACAACGAAACCTTATGTACTTTATTCCCTCTCTTAATACCCTGAACAGAGTTGGAATCCCTAAGAGTGGTTCTAAAGCCAAATTAAATACTAAAGGACTAAGAGGACAACCCTGACGGGTTCCTGTATATAGTCTAAAATAAAGAGATTTCTGATTGTTAGTTATAACCGCAGCCATCAGGGCTTGATAGATCAGTTTGTTCCAGGAAATAAATCCCGGACCAAAGTTAAATCTCTCCGAAACCTGAAATAAATAGGGCCATTCCACCCTATCAGAGGCTTTCTCTGCATCAAGAGAGACAATGCATTCAGATTCTTGAAATGAGGGAGAATAAATAATATTTAACAATCTTCGAATATTAAAAAGTGAATACCTATTTTTAATAAATCCAGCTTGATCATTTGAAATAACAGTAGGCAAAATATTCTCAAGCCTATTAGCCAGAATCTTAGAGAGAATTTCGAAGTCCACATTCAGTAAGGAATTTGGTCTATAGGAGGCACATTCACATAGAACTTTTCCTTTTTTAGGAATCAATGAGATTGATGCCTCGTAAAAAGTTTTCGGGAGATTCCCAGAGGATATAGAATCAGTGAAAGTTTGACATTGATGTGATGCAAGCATTTCAGTAAAAGTCTTATAAAGTTCCACTGTATATCCATCTGGTCCCGGAGATTTCCCTAGTTGCATAGAGGATACAGCCCTAGCTATTTCCTCTTGTTTAATAGGCGCATCTAATGTGTTAATATCTTGAATAGAAATTTTAGGTATATTTAATTTTTGCAAAAATCTATTCATAAAGATAGTATTATCAGAAAATTCAGATATATAAAGATTAGAATAGAAATCCATTAATATCTTATTAGTTTCATGAGGATCTAATGCTTCAGTTCTATCCGGTCTACGTATTTTCAAAATCTGTCTTCTGACCATATTTGCCTTCAACTGACCAGCCAGCAATGTACCTGATTTATCAGCATGTATTTGAAATTGACTTCTGGATCTTAAAAGTTGCTGCTCAATGGGGAAGGTCAAAAGCAGATCATGCTGTGTTTGGTGTTCAAACCTTTCCTTATATCTATCTTCAATAGGTCTTACTGAATATGCTTTATCTATCCCTTTAATTTTATTAGTAATCACTAAAAGTTCCTCTTTGGTTTTCCTTCTTAAACCTACTGAATATGAAATTATCTGTCCACTAAGAAAGGATTTCATCGTTTCCCATATAACCAAATTTGACATACCTTCAGTTGTATTAAATTCAAAAAATAAAGAAATTTGTTCCTTGATAGAACTAACAAAAGTTGGATCTTGTAACAATATGGGATTCAGTCTCCACTGTGACATTTTCAAAATATTATCAGAAAGCTTCAAAGTTAATTTCAGAGGTGCGTGATCCGACAACGCAATGACATTGTACGCACAATCAGCAACGGAATACAGCAACTGTGTATCGAGAAAAAAATAATCAATTCTTGAATATTTATGATGTACATGTGAAAAAAAAGGAAAATATTTATCATTACGGTGCTTATATCTCCAAATATCAACCAAACCATATTCTAATAGAAAAGAATTAATACACGTCGCCACTTTACTAGGAAGCAACGGATTGGTTGATGACCTGTCAATTGACGGGTAAAGACAACAACTAAAGTCACCGCCCAAAATCAACTTATATTCATTTAGATTCGGGAGCACAGAAAATAGCTTCTTAAAAAATTCAGGAGTGTGTAGATTAGGTGCATAAACACACACTAAAGCTACCTTTTGACCACATAGCAAACCAGTGACAATTAAATATCTTCCAATCAAATCAGTAACAGTATCAAAATGTACAAAAGGGATGTCAGAGTTAACGAAAATAGATACGCCTCTAATTTTATTTATTGATAAAGAATGATATAAAGGTCCCTTCCAGAATTTAAAAAAGCAATTTTCATTCTGTCTCCGTATATGAGTTTCTTTCGTGAAAATAATATCTGCATGAAGTGTTTTTAATTTCTTAAAAATATTTTTACGCTTAATAGGATGATTCATGCTTTTCAAATTCCAAGAAATTATATTATTTTTATAAGCATCCACGTTTAAGATTTAATTTAAAATTTTATAAAGGAAGCTATTGCGCAAGCACAAACTAGATCCAAAGGAAAAAAAAGCACTGACTTGACCAGAAGGGACAACATGATTGATACAAGATATAACCTCTCAGAACTGACCAGTGAGAAAAAAAACTACTCTAATAGCCCCACTCCTCTCCCCCAAAGACCAAAAAGCCATCCAATAGGAGGATAGCATGCTAACCTACGACCATAACCCCAATCACCATTTTGCAGCTAGATTAACAAAGTTATACATTTACACCACCGATTGTAGACATATTAAAGAGATGAACAAATTTCAAATATTGTAATGTTATGTCTAACAATAGTTTAAACGTAGATGGCGATGGCAATCTTAAATTTATCTAAAGTATACTACGGTAATCATGTATTCAGAAAAGGAAAAATCCAAGCAAATAATATATTACAACTGAAATTTTAAAAAAAACTTAGAAACATAGAAAATAGGTGCGGGAGTAGGCTATTTGGCCCTTCGAGCCTGCACCACCATTCAGTATGATCATGTCTGATCATCCAACACAGAACCCTGTACCTGCTTTCTCTCCATACCCCCCGATCCCTTTAGCCACAGGGGCCATATCTAACTCCCTCTTAAATATCGCCAATGAACTGTCTTCAACTGTTTCCTGTGGCAGAGAATTCCGCAGATTCACCACTCTATGTGTGAACAAGTTTTTCCTCATCTCGGTCCTAAAAGTTTATCCTTAAAATGTGACCCCTGGTTCTGAACTTCCCCAACATTGGGAACAATATTCCTGCATCTAGCCTGTCCAATCCCTTTGGAATTTTATACACTTCAATAAGATCCCCCTCAATCTTCTAAATTCCAGCGAATATAAGCCTAGTCGATCCAATCTTTCTTCATATGAAAGTCCTGCCATCCCAGGAATCAATCTGGTGAACCTTCTTTGTACTCCCTCTATGGCAAAAATGTCTTTCCTCTGATTAGGGGACCAAAGCTGCACACAATACTCCAGGTGTGGTCTCACCAAGGCCTTGTACAACTGCAGTAGAACCTCCCTGCGCCTGTACTCAAATCCTCTTGCTATATGAATGCCAGCATACCATTCACCTTTTTCACTGCCTGCTGTACCTGCATGCCCACTTTCAATTACTAGTGTGCAATGACACCCAGGTCTCATTGCACCTCCCTTTTCCTAATTGGCCACCATTCAGATAATAATCTGTTTTCCTGTTCGTGCCACCAAAGTGGATAACCTCTCATTTATCCGCATTAAATTGCGTCTACCATGAATTTACCCACTCATTTAACCTATCCAAGTCACCCTGCATCCTCTTAGCATCCTCCTCACAGCTAACACTGCCGCCCAGCTTTGTGTCATCTGCAAACTTGAAGATGCTGCATTTAATTCCCTCATCCAAGTCATTAATATATATTGTAAACAACTGGGATCCCAGCACTGAGCCTTGCAGTACCCCACTAGTCACCGCCTGGAATTCTGAAAAGGTCCCGTTTATTCCCACTCTTTGCTTCCTGTCTGCCAACCAACTCTCCATCCACATCAATACCTTACCCCCAATACCGTGTGCTTTAAGTTTGCACACTAATCACCTGTGTGGGACCTTGTCAAAAGCCTTTTGAAAATCCAAATATACCACATCCACTGGTTCTCCCTTATCCACTCTACTAGTTACATCCTCAAAAAATTCTATGAGATTCGTCAGACATGATTTTCCTTTCACAAATCCATGCTGACTTTGTCCGATGATTTCACCGCTTTCCAAATTTGTGCTGTTATCACATCTTTGATAACTGACTCTGGCATTTTCCCCACCACCGATGTCAGGCTAACCGGTCTATAATTCCCTGGTTTCTCTCTCCCTCCCTTTTCAAAAAGCAGGGTTACATTAGCCATCCTGCAACCCACAGGAACTAGTCCAGGATCTAAAGAGTTTTGAAAAATTATCACTAATGCATCCACTATTTCTTGGGCTACTTCCTTAAGCACTCTGGGATGCAGACCATCTGGCCCTGGGGATTTATCTGCCTTTAATCCCTTCAATTTACCTAACACCACTTCCCTACCAACATGTATTTCCCTCAGTTCCTCCATCTCACTAGACCCTCAGTCCCCTATTATTTCTGGAAGATTATTTATGTCCTCCTTAGTGAAGACAGAACCAAAGTAGTTATGCAATTGGTCTGCCATGTCCTTGTTCCCTATGATCAATTCACCTGTTTCTGACTGTATGGCACCTACATTTGTCTTAACCAAACTTTTTCTTTTTACATATCTATAAAAGCTTTTACAGTCAGTTTTTATGTTCCCTGCCAGCTTTCTCTCATAATCTTTTTTCCCTTTCCTAATTAAGCCCTTTGTCCTCCTCTGCTGGACTCTGAATTTCTTCCAGTCCCCAGGTGTGCCGCTTTTTCTGGCTAATTTTTATGTTTCTTCTTTGGAATTGATACTATCCCTAATTTCCCTTGTCAGCCACGGGTGCACTACCTTCCCTGATTTATTCTTTTGCCAAAATGGATGCACAATTGTAGTTCATCCATGCGATCTTTAAATGCTTGCCATTGCATATCCACCATCAACCCTTTAAGTATCATTTGCCAGTCTATCTTAGCTAATTCACGTCTCATACCTTCAAAGTTACCCTTCTTTAAGTTCAGAACCTTTCTTACTGAATTAACTATATCACTCTCCATCTTAATGAAGAATTCCACCATATTATCGTCACTCTTACCCAAGGGGCCTCGCATGACAAGATTGCTAACTAACCCTTCCTCATTGCTCAATACCCAGTCTAGAATAGCCTGCTCTCTAGTTTGTTCCACGACATGTTGGTTCAGAAAACCATCCCGCATACATTCCAAGAAATCCTCTTCCTCAGCACCCTTACCAATTTGGTTCACCCAATCTATATGTAGATTGAAGTCACCAATTATAACTGCTGTTCCTTTATTGCACGCATTTTGAATTTCCTGTTTAATGCCATCACCAACATCACTACTACTGTTAGGTGGCCTGTACACAACTCCCACCAGCATTTTCTGCCCTTAGTATTATGCAGTTCTACCCATATCGATTCCACATCCTCCCAGCTAATGTCCTTCCTTTCTAGTGCATTAATCTCCTCTCTAACCAGTAATGCCACCCCACCTCCTTTTCCTTCATGTCTATCCCTCCTGAATATTGAATATCCCTGAATGTTGAGCTCCCATCGTTGGTCACCCTGGAGCCATGTCTCTGTGATCCCAACTATATCATATTCATTTATAATAACTATCTGCACATTCAATTCATCCACCTTGTTACGTATGCTCCTTGCATTGACACACAAAGCCTTCAGACTTGCTTTTACAACACTCTTAGCCCTTATACAATTATGCTGAAAAGTGGCCCTTTGTGATTTTTGCCCTGGATTTGCCAGCCTGCCACTTTTACTTTTCACGTTACTACTTTTTGTTTCATTTTACACCCCTCTGTCTCTCTGCACTTGTTCCCATCCCCCTGCCACATTAGTTTAAATCCTCCTGAACAATAGTAGGAAACGCTCCCCCTCGGTCATTGGTTCCAGTCCAGCCCAGGTGCAGACCGTCCTGTTTGTACCGGTCCCACCTCCTCCAGAACTGGTTCCAATGCCCCAGAAATTTGAATCCCTCCCTCTTGCACCAATTTTCAAGCCACCTATTCATCTGATATATCCTCCTAATTCTACTCTGACTAGCACATGGCACTGATAGTAATCCAGAGATTATTACCTTTGTGGTCCTACTTTTTAGTTTATCTCCTAACTCCCTAAATTCACCTTGTAGGACCTCATCCCGTTTTTTACCTATATCGTTGGTACCAATGTGCACCACGACCACTGGCTGTTCACCCTCCCACTCCAGAATGTCCTGCAGCCGGTCAGAGACATCCTTGACCCTTGCGCCAGGGAGGCAACATATCCTCCTGCAGTCTCGTTTGCAGCCGCAAAAACGCCTATCTATTCCCCTTACAATCGAATCCCCTATCACTATAGCTCTCCCATTCCTTTTCCTTCCCTCCTGTGCCGCAGAGCCACCCATGGTGCCATGATCTCGGCTGCTGCTGCCTTCCCCTGATGAGACATCTCCCCCAACAGTATCCAAAACAGTATATCTGTTTAGAAGGGAGATGACCTCAGGGGACTCCTGCCTACTGCTACGCTGTCTAGTGGCCACCCATTCCCTTTCTGCCTGTGTAGCCTTTACCTGCGGTGTGGCCAACTCACTGAACGTGCTATTCACGACTTTCTCAGCATCGCGGATGCTCCGGTATGAATCCAATCGCAGCTCCAGCTGCTCAATGCGGTCTGCCAGAAGCTGCAGCTGGACACATTTCCTGCACACATAGTCCTCAGGGACACTGGAAGTATCCCTGATTTCCCACATGCTGCAGGATGAACAACCACGGGGCCGATCTCAGCTGTCATTACCTACCCAATACGCTACAGCCTCGCCGCCTTCCTCGCTTCAAATAAAATACCGCTGCAGACCGTTCTCCTTTTAAACGAAATTATCCGGCCTTACCTCGTTTAGAGTGAAGCTCGTCCTCCAGCCTCTGCACGCCGAAGCCTCTCGAGACAAAGCCTTCCGAGCCTGTCTCCCTCTACTCCGTCACCCGCTACAACGTCAAACTGCTCCTTCAAACTGCTCTCTTTTAAATACTCCCACTGCCTCACGGACAGACTCACACGCGCTTGCGCAGTCCAGTCCCGATCAACCGCAGAGAAAAATGAGGTTTAGGAAGCAAGGATCAGATGGGTCTATTGAGGAATATAGGGAAGCAAGAAAGCAGCTTAGGAAGGGGCTGAGAAGAGCAAGAAGGGGGCATGAGAAGGCCTTGGCGAGTAGGGTAAAGGGAAACCCCAAGGCATTCTTCAATTATGTGAAGAACAAAAGGATGACAGGAGTGAAGGTAGGACCGGTTAGAGATAAAGATGGGAAGATGTGCCTGGAGGCTGTGGACGTGAGCGAGGTCCGCAATGAATACTTTTCTTCGGTATTCACCAATGAGAGGGAACTTGATGATGGTGAGGACAATATGAGTGAGGTTGATGGTCTGGAGCATGTTGATATTAAGGGGGAGGAGGTGTTGGAATTGTTAAAATACATCAGGACGGATAAGTCCCCGGGGCCTGATGGAATATTCCCCAGGCTGCTCCATGAGGTCAGGGAAGAGATTGCTGAGCCTCTGGCTAGGACCTTTATGGCTTCGTTGTCCACTGGAATGGTACCGGAGGATTGGAAGGAGGCGAATGTTGTCCCCTTGTTCAAAAAAGTTAGATGGGATAGTCCAGGTAATTATAGACCAGTGAGCCTTATGTCTGTGGTGGGAAAGCTGTTAGAAAAGATTCTTAGGGATAGGATCTATGGGCATTTAGAGAATCATGTTCTGATCAGGGACAGTCAGCATGGCTTTGTGAAGGACAGATCATGTCTAACAAGCCTGATAGAGTTCTTTGTGGAGGTGACCAGGCATATAGATGAGGGTAGTGCGGTGGATGTGATCTATATGGATTTTAGTAAGGCATTTGACAAGGTTCCACACGGTAGGCTTATTCAGAAAGTCAGAGGGCTTGGGATCCAGGGAAGTTTGGCCAGGTTGATTCAGAATTGGCTTGCCTGCAGAACGCAGAGGGTCATGGTGGAGGGAGTACATTCAGATTGGAGGGTTGTGACTAGTGGTGTCCCACAAGGATCTATTCAGGGACCTCTGCTTTTCGTGATTTTTATTAATGACCTGGATGTCGGGGTAGAAGGGTGGGTTGGCAAGTTTGCAGATGACACCAAGGTTGGTGGTGTTGTACATAGTGTAGAGGATTGTCAAAGATTGCAGAGAGACATTGATAGGATGCAGAAGTGGGCTGAGAAGTGGCAGATGGAGTTCAACCCGGAGAAATGTGAGGTGGTACACTTTGGAAAGACAAACTCCAAGGCAGAGTACAAAGTAAATGGCAGGATACTTGGTAGTGTGGAGGAGCAGAGGGATCTGGGGTTACATGTCCACAGATCCCTGAAAGTTGCCTCACGGGTGGATAGGGTAGTTAAGAAAGCTTATGGTGTGTTGGCTTTCATTAGTCAAGGGATAGAGTTTAAGAGTCACGATGCAATGATGCAGCTCTATAAAACTCTGGTTAGGCCACACTTGGAGTATTGTGTCCAGTTCTGGTCGCCTCACTATCGGAAGGATGTGGAAGCATTGGAAAGGGTACAGAGGAGATTTACCAGGATGCTGCCTGGTTTAGAGAGTATGCGTTATGATCAGAGATTTAAGGGAGCTGGGGCTTTACTCTTTGGAGAGAAGGAGACATGATAGAGGTGTACAAGATAGTAAGAGGAATAGATAGAGTGGATACCCAGCGCCTCTTCCCCAGGACACCACTGCTCAATACAAGAGGACATGGCTTTAATGTAAGGGCTGGGAAGTTCAAGGGGGATATTAGAGGAAGGTTTTTTACTCAGAGAGTGGCTGGTGCGTGGAATGAACTGCCTGAGTCAGTGGTGGAGGCAGATACACTCATAAAGCTTAAGAGACTACGAGACAGGTATATGGAGGAATTTAAGGTGGGGGGGTTATATGGGAGGCAGGGTTTGAGGGTCGGCAAAACATTGTGGGCCGAAGGGTCTGTAATGTGCTGTACTATTCTATGTTCTATGTTTACCTGGTTCATCAGCACAGCCTCTTTGATCAAAAAATCACAGCAGCATCTCTATTCCACACCCCCCGCCCCCCCCCGACTTCTAACGTGTGTGTGTTTATGTGTCCTTAACTCCTGGTGGAGTTGTCGGGGCGCTGTCATGACAAGCTTCTCTCATCATGCGGCATCTCTTGGGTGTCTGAAACCTGGTGGACCCCATCACTCTCCAGGATACTTTTTTTTTTATGAAGTCTGGTTGCTAGATCGACACTCAACCCAGATGGAAAGCGTGCACAGGAGCCAGCTGGATTCGAACTCAGGACCTCTCGCCCCGCAGTCCAGCACTGATGCCACCAGTCAAGTGTTGCATATAAGGGGTACTTATCACTGTTATGAACACTCACAGCCATCCAACAATCTCTTTGACCCCCTGCCATCAGGCAGGAGGTACCATAGCATTAGGACAGGAACTGTTAGGATGGGAAACAGCTTCTTCTTCCAGGCTGTAAGACTTGTGAACTCCTTGCCACAGCCCAGGTCTCATCACGTATGAGGCTCCACTAGCATCATACGGTTTAAGGTAGATGCACCTTTTTATTGGTCAATTTATTTGAGGTAATATTACTTTATGTGTTATGTGTGTGAGTTTTTTTTTGTACTGTGTTGTGCAGCTTGATCTGAAGGAATGTTTTCTCTTTTTTGAGATGATGAGAACACTCAGTCCTCTTTTATTGTCATTTAGAAATGCATACGTGCATTAAGAAATGATACAATGTTTCTCCGGAGTGAAATCATAGAAAACAGGACAAACCAAAAACCAAAACTGACGGAACCACATAATTATAACATATAGTTACAGCAGTGCAAAGCAATACCATAATTTGATGAAGAACAAACCATGGGCACGGTCAATAAATTCTCAAAAATCTCTGACTCGATTGGAAATAATGAGAGATGCTGGAAGTTGTGGGGGTGACACAGGAGTTCTGATGATGGAAGGTGGAGTTTGGAAACAAATGGGGGAGGTAGGGAGGGCAGACAGGAATGATGGGGTGGGGTTGCAGTAGGAGGTGTGTGTGGGTTACGGACAGATGGTGTGGGTAGAGGAGGGGAAGGAAGCGGAGTTACAAGGCTTAGGAAGGGTGCAGAAGGATCTCGGGAGATCAGGAGCAGAGAGAGAAGGGACAGATGGGGGAAAGGTTGCCTGAAATTGGAGAACAGAGTGTTCATGCAGTTGGGTTGTAGACTACCTCGTTGGAATATGATGGGCTGTGGAGGAGGCCAAGGAAAATCAGGTCAGTTTTGGAATCAATTCTCTCCCCCCCCCCCCCCCATCAACCTATTACTCCTTCTAATCAACACACACAAAATGCTGGAAGAACTCAGCAGGCTGGGCAGTATCTATGGAAAAGAGTACAGTTGACGTTTTGGGCCAGGACCCTTCGTCAGGACTGGGAGAAAAGTTGGGGAGTTAGAGTAAGAAAGTGGAGGGAGGGGAGGAAGAAACACAAGGTGATAGGTGAAATCAGGAGGGATGAAGTAAACAGCTGGAAAGTTGATCGGTGAAAGATACAGGCAGGAGAAGAGGGAATCTGATAGGAGAGGACAAAAGGCCATGAAATAAGTGTAAGGGGGACAAGCACCAGAGGGAGGTGATGGGTAGGTAAGCAGATAAGGTGAGAGAGGGAAATGGGAATGAGGAATGGTGAAGGTGCGGGGGCTTTACCGGAAGTTTGTGAAATCGATGTTCATGCCATCAGGTTGGAGGCTACCCAGATGGAACATAAGGTGTTGCTCCTCAAATCTGAATGTGGCCTCATCGCAACAGTAGAGGAGGACATGGACTGACATATCAGAAGGGGAATGGAAATGGAATTAAAATGAGTGGCCACTGGGAGGTCCCGCTTTTTCCTGTTGGATGGAGCGTAGGTGCTTGGCAAAGCGGTCTCCCAATCTGCCTCGGGTCTCATTGATAGACAGGAGTCCAAACCAGGAGCGCAAGATACAGTAGATGACCCCAACAGACTCACAGGTGAAGTGTTGCCTCATCTGGAAAGACTGTTTTGGGCCCTGAATGGTAGTGAGGGAGGAGGTGTAGAAATAGGTGTAGCACTTGTTCCGCTTGCAAGGATAAGTGCCAGGTGGGAGATCAGTGAGGAGGGATGAAAGGACAAGGGAGTAGTGTAGGGAGCGATCCCTGCAGAAAGCAAAAAATGGAGGGTGGGAGGAAAGATATGCTTGGTGGTGGGATCCCGCTGGAGATGGCAGAAGTTCTAGAGGATTATGTGCTGGACGCGAAGGCTGGTGCCGTGGTAGGTGAGGACGAGGAAATCTATCCCTGGTGGGGTGGCGGGAGGATGGGATGTGGACAGACGTGCGTGAAATGGAAGAGATGTGACTGAGGGCAGTGATGATGTTGGAGGAAGGGAAGCCTCTTTCTTTGAAGAAGGAAGACACCTTCTTAGTTCTGGAACGAAAAGCCTCATCCTGAGAGCAGATGCAGTGGAGACAGAGGGATTGAGAGAAGGGGATGGCGTTTTTACAAGTAACGGGGTGGGAAGAGGTATAGTTCAGGTGGCTGTGAGAGTCAGTGGGTTTATAATAGACCTCTATACATAAGCTGTCTCCAGAGATAGTGACAGAGAGATCGAGGGAGGTGTCAGAAATGGATCATGTAAATTTGAGGGCAGGGTGGAAGTTGGAGGTGAAGTTGATGAAGTTGACGAGCTCCGCATGCAGGAAGCAGGATCAATGCAGTGGATCAACCAGTTTTCGCACCAACCCTTCACACACCTCTTTATACTGACTACCATTCCTCCAGATGAGAAGTCGACTGTATATTTCACCCCAAGATACTGCCAGAGCTGCCGAGTTTCCTGTTCAGCTCGATTCTGCAGTCTCTTGTCTCTCCCGTAGAGGGAGACAGAAGTTGCAGTCAGAGTGAAAGTGACGAAAACTATGAAATTATATTCCTCCCGGCAACAAATGATGAAAACACCGAAGTGTCTCCTTATTGGTTACTTTGGAACCCTCTTTCTCTTACTTCGGTTGTTTTCTGTATATCTGAATAATATTCAAAGTCAAAGTAATTTGTTATTTGAATGCGTATATATGTCACCATGAGATTCATTTTCTTGCAACAATTTACAGGAAAATAAAGAAATACAACAAAATGTATGAATATCTATACATAAACAGACTGACAGGCAACTAATGTGCTAAGAAAGATAAAAGGTACAAACAAAAAATACTGAGAACATGAGCTGTAGAGTTCTTGAATGTGTATAACCATATAACAATTACAGCACGGAAACAGGCCATCTCGGCCCTTCTAGTCCGTGCCAATCTCCTACTCTCACCTAGTCCCACTGACCTGCATTCAGCCCATAACCCTCCATTCCCTTCCTGTCCATATAGCTATCCAATTTAACTTTAAATGACAACATCAAACCTGCCTCAACCACTTCTGCTGGAAGCTCATTCCACACAGCTACCACTCTCTGAGTGAAGAAGTTGCCCCTTATGTTACCCCTAAACTTTTGCCTTTTAACTCTCAACTCATGTCCTCTTGTTTGAATCTCCCCCACTCTCAATGGAAAAAGCCTATCCACATCAACTCTATCTATCCCCCTCATAATTTTAAACACCTCAATCAAGTCCCCCCTCAACCTTCTATGCTCCAAAGAATAAAGACCCAACTTGTTCAACCTTTCTCTGTAACTTAGGAGATGAAACCCAGGCAACATTTTAGTAAACCTCCCCTGTACTCTCTCAATTTTATTGACATCTTTCCTATAATTCAGTGACCAGAACTGTACACAATAGTCCAAATTTGGCCTTACCAATGCCTTATACAATTTCAACATTACATACCAAATCCTATACTCAATGCCCTGATTAATAAAGGCCAGCATACCAAAAGCTTTCTTCACCACCCTATCCACATGAGATTCCACCTTCAGGGAACTATGCACCATTATTCCTAGATCCCTCTGTTCTACAGCATTCTTCAATGCCGTACAATTTACCATGTATGTCCTATTTTGACTAGTCCTACCAAAATGTAGCACCTCACATTTTTCAGCATTAAACTCCATCTGCCATCTTTCAGCCCACTCTCCTAACTGGCCTAAATCTCTCTGCAAGCTTTGAAAACCTACTTCATTATCCACAACTCCACCTATCTTAGTATCATCTGCATACTTACTAATCCAATTTACCACCCCATCATCCAGATCATTAATATATATGACAAACAACATAGGACCCAGTACAGATCCCTGAGGCACACTGCTACACACCGTCCTCCAATCTGACACACAGTTACCCACCACTACTCTCTGGCGTCTCCCATCCAGCCACTGCTGAATCCATTTTACTACTTTGATATTAATGCCTAATGATTGAACCTTCCTAACTAACCTTCCGTGTGGAACCTTGTCAAAGGCCTTACTGAAGTCCACATAGACAACATCTACCGCTTTACCCTTGTCAATTTTCCTAGTAACCTCATCAAAAAATTCAATAAGATTTGTCAAACATGACCTTCCACGCACAAATCCATGTTGACTGTTCCTAATCAGACCCTGTCTATCCAGATAATTATATATACCATCTCTAAGAATACTTTCCATCAATTTACCCACCACTGACGTCAAACTCACAGGCCGATAATTGCTAGGTTTACTCTTAGAACCCTTTTTAAACAATGGAACCACATGAGCA
The DNA here is from genome assembly GCF_963921235.1 of Mobula hypostoma. Taxonomy (NCBI): domain Eukaryota; kingdom Metazoa; phylum Chordata; class Chondrichthyes; order Myliobatiformes; family Myliobatidae; genus Mobula; species Mobula hypostoma. Next base: position 28,688,908 of record NC_086101.1, read on the forward strand.
ATACGCCAATCCTCCGGCACCATCCCCGTTTCTAATGACATTTGAAATATTTCTGTCAGAGCCTCTCCTATTTCCACACTAACTTCCCTCAAGGTTCTAGGGAATATCTTGTCCGTTCCCAGAGATTTACCCACTTTTATATTCCCTAAAAGCACCAGTACTTCCTCTTCTTTAATCATCATACTTTCCATAACTACCCTTCTTGTTTCCTTTACCTTACACAATTCAATTCCCTTCTCCTTAGTGAATACCGAAGAAAAGAAATTGTTCAAAATCTCCTCCATCTCTTTTGGCTCCGCACATAGCAGTCCACTCTGATTCTCTAAGGGACCAATTTTATCCCTCACTATCTTTTTGCTATTTATATAACTGTAGAAACCCTTTGGATTTATTTTCACCTTACTTGCTATAGCTGCCTCGTATTTTCTTTTAGCTTTTCTAATTTCTTTCTTAAGATTCTTTTTACATTCTTTATATTCCTCGAGCACCTCATTAACCAAGCTGCCTATATTTATTGTAAATCCCTCTCTTTTTCGAACCAAGTTTCCAATATCCCTTGAAAACCATGGCTCTCTCAAACTTTTAACCTTTCCTTTCAACCTAACAGGAACATAAAGATCCTGTACCCTCAAAATTTCGCCTTTAAATGACCTCCATTTCTCTATTACATCCTTCCCATAGAACAAATTGTCCCAATCCACTCCTTCTAAATCCATTCGCATCTCCTCAAAGTTAGCCTTTCTCCAATCAAAAATCTCAACCCTGACTCCAGTACTATCCTTCTCCATAATTATATTGAAACTAATGGTATTGTGATCACTGGACCTGAAGTGCTCCCCACCACATACCTCCGTCACTTGCCCTATCTCATTCCCTAACAGGAGATCCAACACTGCCCCTTCTCTAATTGGTACCTCTATGTATTGCTGCAAAAAACTATCTTGCACACATTTGATAAACTCCAAACCATCCAGCCCTTTAACGAAATGGGCTTCCCAGTCTATGTGTGGAAAATTAAAATCTCCCACAGTCACAACCTTGTGCTTACTACAAATATCTGCTATCTCCTTACAAATTTGCTCCTCCAGTTCTCGGTCCCCATTAGGTGGTCTATAATACACCCCTATAAGCATCACTACACCTTTCCTATTCCTCAATTCCACCTCTAGTTTGTAGTTTGTGGAATAGTTCAAAGTTGAGATGAGTGAAGTTGTATATATGAATTATTATAAATTACTATAAATTGCACATTGCACATTTAGACGAGGACGTAACATAAAGATTTTCACTCCTCATGTATATGATGGATGTAAGTAATAAAGTCAATTAAATTCCATTTATCTATGCCAGTTCAGGAGCCTGATGGTTGAAGGGTAATATCTCGATGTAAAATTTATTATCAGAGCACTTACATGTCACCAAATACAACCCTGAGGTTCTTTTTCCTGCGGGCATACTCAGCAAATCTATAGAATAGTAACTGTAAACAGGATCAACGAAAGAGCGAGAGCATAGAAGACAGCAAACTCTGCAAATGCAAGTGTAAATAAATAGCAATAAATAACGAGAGCATGAAATTACAAGATAAAGAGTCTTTAAAGTGATATCATTGGTTGTGGAACATCTCAAAAGATGAGTGTGGTTATTCTCTTTTGTTGAAGAGCCTGATGGCGAGAGGGAGTAATTGTTCTTGAACCTGGAGGTGCAAGTCCTGAGGCACTTGTACCTTTTACCTGATGGCAGCAGTGAGGAAAGAGCATGGCCTGGGTGGAGAGGATCTTTGCTGGTGGATGCTGCTTTCCTACGACAGCGTTTCATGTAGGTGTATTCATGTAGGGAGGACGTTACCTGTGATGTACTCGGCTGAATGCACTACCTTTTGTCGGATTTTCTGTTCAAAGGCATTGGTGTTCCCATACCAGCCTGTAATACAGCCAGTCAATACAATTTCCACGACACATCTATGGAAGTTTGTCAAGGTTTTTGACGATATGCCGAATCACTGCAGACTCCGAAGGAAGTAGAGGCGCTGTTGTGCTTTCTTTGCAACTACATTTATATGATGGGTCCAGAACAGGTCCTCTGAGATAGTAACATCCTCCCCACCTCTGATCCTCCAATGAGGACTGGCTCATGGAGCTCTGGTTTCCCTCTCCTGAAGTCTACAATCAATTCCTTGGTCTTGCTGACATTGAGTGAGAGGTTGTTGTTATGACATGACTCAGCCAAATTTTCAATCTCCACCTTTGATACGGCCCACGATCAGCAGACTTGAATAATTAGCCACACAGTTATAGGTGCTAAGTGAGTAGAGTAGAGGACTAAGCAGGGTGTTGAGGGGGCTAGGCTTGCATCCAAGTCACCATGTAGACAGGAGCTGATACATTTCAACTCCAGCCTCTCAAAACACTTCATCACTGTGGATTTAAGATTGCCAGGTATTACCGATTGCCAGATATGATGTTGTAGCCATCACTGAATCATGGCTGAAGGATGGTTGTAGTTGGGAGCTGGATGTCCAAGGTTATGCATTATATTGGAGGGATGGGAAGATAGGCAGAGGAGGTGGTGTGGCTCTACTGATAAAGAATGGCATCAAATCAGTAGAAAGATGTGACATAGGGTCGGAAGATGTTTAGTCCTTGTGGGTTGAGTTAAGAAACTGCAAGGGTAAAAGGACGTTGATGGCAGTTATATACAGGCCTCCCAACAGTGGCTGTGAGGTGGACCACAGATTACAACAGGAAATAGAATTGGTGTGTCAAAAAGGCAATGTTATTGTAGTCATGGGAGATTTTAACATGCAGGTTGATTGGGAAAATCAGGTTAGTAATAGAACTCAAGAGAGTGAGTTTGTTGAATGCCTACGAGATAGCTTTTGAGAGCAGTTTGTCATTGAGCCTACTAGGGGATCAGCTATACTAGATTGTGTGTTATGTAATGAACCGAAGCCAATTAGGGAGTTTAAGGTAAAAGAACCCTTAGGAACCAGTGATCACAACATGATTGAGTTCAACTAGAAATTTGATAGAGAGAAAGTAAAGTCTGATGTAGCAGTATTTCAGTAGCGTAAAGGAGATTACCGTGGTATGAGAGAGGAGTTGTCCAAAGTAAATTGGAAGGAGCTGCTGGCAGAGATGTCAGCAGAGCAGCAATGGTGTGCATTTCTGGAAAAATGAGGAAGGTGCAGGACATATGTATTCCAAAGATGAAGAAATATTCATGTGGTAAAATAGTACAACCATGGCTGACAAGGGAAGTGAAGTGAGGGAAGTGAATTGAAGGAAGTGAATAGAGGATTGGGAAGTTTTTAAAAACCTACAGAGAGCAACTAAAAAAACCATTAGAAGGGAAAGTATGAAATATGAAAGCAAGCCAGCAAATAATATCAAAGTGGATGGTAAAAGTTTTTTCAAGTAAGTTAAAAATAAAAGAGAAATGAGAGTAGATTTAGGACCACTCAAAAATGGGGCAGGAGAAATAATTACAGGGGACAAGGAGATGGCTGATGAACTAAATGAGTGTTTTGCATCAGTCTTCATTGCGGAAGACACTAGCATTATGCCTGATGTTGTAGTGTGTGAAGAAAAAGAAATGGGTGCAGTTACCATCACAAGACAGAAGGTGCTCAAAAAGCTGAAAGACCTAAAAGTACACAAGTCACCCGGACCAGATGGACTGCACCCTAGATTTCTGAAAGAGGTAGTGTTCGAGATTGTGGTGGCATTAGAAATGATCTTTCAAAAATCACTGGACTCTAGCATGGTGCCAGAAGACTGGAAAATTGCAAATGTCACTCCACTCTTTAAGAAAGGATGAAGGCAGAAGAAAGGAAATTATAGACCAGTTAGCCTGACTTCAGTGGTTGGGAAGATGTTAGAGTCAATTGTTAAGGATGAGGTGATGGAGTACTCGATGACACAGGACAAGATAGTACAAAGTCAGCATGGTTTCCTACAGGGAAAATCCTGCCTGACAAACTTGTTGGAATTCTTTGAGGAGATAACATGTAGAATAGATAAAGGGGGATGCTGTGGATGTTGTATATTTGGACATTCAGAGGCCTTTGACAAGGTGCCACACATGAGGCTGCTTACTAAGTTAAGAGCCCATGGTATTACAGGAAAGTTACTAATACAGTAAGAACATTGGCTGATTGGAAGAAGGCAGCGAGTGGGAATAAAAGGATCCTTTTCTGGTTGGCTGCCAGTGACTAGTGGTGTTCTGCAGGGGTCGGTGTTGGGACCACTTCTTTTTATGCTGTATGTAAAGTATTTAGATGATGGAATAGATGACTTTGTTGCCAAGTTTGCAGATAATACGAAGATTGGTTGAGGGGCAGGTCGTGTTGCAGAAACAGGTAGGATGCAGAAGGACTTAAGACAGATTTTAGGAATGAGCAAGAAAGTGGCAAATGAAATATGATGTTGGAAAATGCATGGTCATGCACTTTGGGAGTAGAAAGAAACATATGGACTATTTCCCAAGTGTGGAAAAACTCCAAAAATCTGAGATGCAAAGGGACTTGGGAGTCCTTGTGCAGAACACCCTAAAGGTTAACTTGCAGGTCAAAAACACAAAATAGTCTGCAGATGCTGGGGTCAAAGCAACATGCACAACAGGCTGGAGGAACTCAGCAGGTCAGGCAGCATCTGCGGAAAAGATCCGTCAACGTTTCAGGCCGAGACCCTATAAAGAAGGTGAAGGGAGGGTGGGAAGGAGAAGGCAGGTAGGTTCCAGGTGAAAAACCAGTAAGGGGAAAGATAAAGGGGTGGGGGAGGGGAAGCAGGGAGGTGATAGGCAGGAAAGGTGAAGAAGGAATAGGGGAAAGCACAATGGGTAGTAGAAGGAGACGGAACCAAGGGGGAGATGATAGGCAGCTGGAGGAGGGGCAGTGTGAAACAGGGATGGGGGAAGGGAAGGGGAGGGAATTACCAGAAGTTGGAGAATTAAATGTTCAAGCCCAGGGGCTGGAGACTATCCAGACAGTATATGAGGTGTTGCTCCTCCAACCTGATTTTGGCCTCATCATGGCAGTAGTGGAGGCCATGTATGGACATATCTGAATGGGAATGGGAAGCAGAGTTGAAGTGGGTGGCTACCGGGAGATCCTGTCTGTCTTGGCGGACGGAGCGGAGGTGCTCGGCAAAGCGGTCCCCCAATCTGTGTCGGGTCTCACCGATGTAGAGGATGCCGCACCTGGAGCACCGGATGCAATAGATGACCCCAACAGACTCACAGGTGAAGTGTTGCCTCACCTGAATGGACTGTTTGGGGTCTGAATGATGGTGAGAGAGGAGGTGTAGGGCCAGGTGTAGCACTTATACTTGCAGGGATAAGTGCTGGGTGGGAGACCTGTGGGGAGGGACGTGTGTAACAGGGAGTTGTGGGAGGGAACGATCCCTGCAGAAAGCAGAGAAGGGTAGAGAGGGAAAGATGTGCTTAGTGGTGGGGTCCTGTTGAAGGTGGTGGAAGTTGCGGAGGATAATGTGCTGGATCCAGAGGCTGGTGGGGTGGTAGGTGAGGACAAGGGGAACTCTGTCCCTGTTGTGGTGACGGGAGGATGGGGTGAGGGCCGAAGCATGGGAAACTGAGGCGATGCGGGTGAGGGCATCATTGGTGATGGCAGGAGGGAAACCACGATCCTTAAAGAAAGAGGAAATTTGAGATGTTCTGGAATGGAAAGCCTTATCCTGGGAGCAGATGCAGCGGAGACGGAGGAACTGGGAATAGGGAATGGCATGTGGCAGGGTGGGAAGAGGTATAGTCAATAGACAATAGACAATAGGTGCAGGAGTAGGCCATTCGGCCCTTCGAGCCAGCACCACCATTCACTGTGATCATGGCCGATCATCCACAATCAGTATCCAGTCCCTGCCTTATCCCCATAACCTTTGATTCCACTATCCTTAAGAGCTCTATCCATCTCTTTCTTGAAAACATCCAGGGACTTGGCCTCCACTGCCTTCTGGGGCAGAGCATTCCATATATCCACTGCTCTCTGGGTGAAAAAGTTTTTCCTCAACTCTGTTTTAAATGGCCTACCCCTTATTCTTAAACTGAGGCCTCTGCTTCTGGACTCACCCATCAGTGGGAACATGCTTTCTGCCTCCAGCATGTCCAATCCCTTAATAATCTTATATGTTTCAATCAGATCCCTCTCATCCTTCTAAATTCCAGTGTATACAAGCCCAGTCGCTCCAATCTTTCAAAATATGACATTCCCGCCATCCCAGGAATTAACCTTGTGAATCTACACTGCACTCCCTCAATAGCAAGAATGTCCTTCCTCAAATTTGGAGACCAAAACTGCACACAATACTCCAGCAACACACATCAAAGTTGCTGGTGAACACAGCAGGCCAGGCAGCATCTCTAGGAAGAGGTACAGTCGACGTTTCAGGCCGAGACCGGCCTGAAACGTCGACTATACCTCTTCCTAGAGATGCCGCCTGGCCTGCTGTGCTCACCAGCAACTTTGATGTGTGTTGCTTGAATTTCCAGCATCTGCAGAATTCCTGTTGTTTGCGTTTTTAAAAATAATACTCCAGGTATGGTCTCACCAGGGCCCTGTACAGCTGCAGAAGGACCTCTTTGCTCTTATACTCAATTACCCTTGTTATGAAGGCCAGTGTGCCATTAGCTTTCTTCACTGCCTGCTGTACCTGCATGCTTGCTTTCAGTGACTGATGTACAAGAACACCTAGATCTCGTTGTACTTCCCCATTTCCTAACTTGACTCCATTTAGATAATAATCTGCCTTACTGTTCTTACCACCAAAGTGGATAACCTCACATTTATCCACATTAAACTGCATCTGCCATGCATCCCCCCACTCACCCAGCCTGTCCAAGTCACCCTGCATTCTCATAACATCCTCCTCACATTTCAGACTGCCACCCAGCTTTGTGTCTTCAGCAAATTTGCTAGTGTTACTTTTAATTCCCTCATCTAAATCATTAATGTATATTGTATACAGCTGCAGTCCCAGCACTGAACCCTGCAGTACCCCACTGGTCACCGCCTGCTATTCTGAAAGCGTTAATCGCTACTCTGTTTCCTGTCAGCCAGCCAATTTTCAATCCATGTCAGTATTCTGCCCCCAATACCATGTGCCCTAATTTTGCCCACTAATTTCCTGTGTGGGACTTTATCAAAGGCTTTCTGAAAGTCCGGGTACACTACATCCGCTGGCTCTCCCTTGTCCATTTTCATAGTTACATCCTCAAAAAATTCCATAAGATTAGTCAAGCATGATTTCCCCTTTGTAAATCCATGCTGACTTGGACCGATCCAGTTACTGCCATCCAAATGTATCGTAATTTCATCTTTTATAATTGACTCCAGCATCTTTCCCACCACTGACGTCGGGCTAACCGTTCTATAATTCCCTGTTTTCTCTCTCCCTCCTTTCTTGAAAAGTGGGACAACATTAGCCACCCTCCAATCCGCAGGAACTGATCCTGAATTTATAGAACATTGGAAAATGATTACCAATGCATCCACGATTTCTAAAGCCACCTCCTTAAGTACCCTGGGATGCAGACCATCAGGTCCCGGGACCTTATCAGCCTTCAGACCCAACAGTCTATACAACACCATTTCCTGCCTAATATAAATTTCCTTCAGTTCATCCATTACTCTAGGTCCTTTGGCCACTATTATATCTGGGAGATTGTTTGTATCTTCCCTAATGAAGGCAGATCCAAAGTACCTGTTCAACTCCTCTGCCGTTTCCTTGTTCCCCATAATAATTTCACCCTTTTCTGTCTTCAAGGGCCCAATTTTGGTCTTAACTATTTTTTTCCTTTTCACATACCTAAAGAAGCTTTTACTATCCTCCATTATATTCTTAGCTAGTCAAAGTAGTTATGAGAGTCAGTGGGCTTATAGAAGATGTCAGTGGACAGTCTGTCTCCAGAGATGGAGACCAAGAGATTGAGAAAGGGGAGAGAAGTGTCCGAGATGGATCAAGTGAATTTGAGGGCTGGGTGGAAGTTAGAAGCAAAGTCGATGAAATTGATGGGCTCAGTATGGGTGCAGGAAGCAGCACCAATGTAGTCGTCAATGTAGCGAAGGAAAAGTTGGGGAGCAGTACCAGTATAGGCTTGGAGCATAGATTGTTCCACATAATCAACGAAGAGGCAGGCATTGCTGGGGCCCATGCGGGTGCCCATAGCTACACCCTTGGTCTGAAGAAAGTGGGAAGAGCCAAAAGAGAAATTGTTAAGTGTAGATTGTTCCACATAATCAACGAAGAGGCAGGCATTGCTGGGGCCCATGCGGGTGCCCATAGCTACACCCTTGGTCTGAAGAAAGTGGGAAGAGCCAAAAGAGAAATTGTTAAGTGAGAGTACCAGTTCCGCCAACCAGAGGAGGGTGGTGGTGGTGGGGGACTGGTGAGGTCTATTGTCCAGAAAGTAGCGGAGGGCTTTGAGGCCTTCTTCATGGGGAATGGAGGTTTATAGGGATTGGACATCCATCATGAAAATGAAGCCGTTGGGACCGGGGAACTGGAAGTTATTGAAGAGGTGGAGGGCATGGGATGTATCCCGGATGAAGGTGGGGAGAGACTGAACAATGGGTGACAAAATGGAGTCCAGGTAGGCAGATACAAGTTCAGTGGGACAGGAGTAGGCAGAAACTATGGGTCTGCCGGGACAGTCAGGCTTGTGGATCTTGGGGAGGAGGTAAAACCGAGCGGTGCGGGGTGTGGGAATTATGAGTTTTGTGGCTGAGGATGGAAGGTCTCCGGAGTTGATAAGAGCGGTGATGGTACGGGAGACAATGGTTTGATGTTTTTTGGTGGGGTCCTGTTCCAGGGGTAAGTAAGAGGAGGTGTCAGAGAGCTGCCGTTTGGCCTCAGTGAGGTAGAGGTCCGTCCGTCAGATTACTACGGCACCACCTTTGTCCGCTGGTTTGATGGTGAGGTTGGGATTAGTGCGGAGAGAGTGGAGGGCAGTGCGTTCAGAGGGAGTGAGGTTGGAACAGGAGAGAGGAGTGGTGAAGTTGAGATGGTTGATGTCTCGGCAACAGTTGAAGATGAAAAGATCGAGTTCAGGTAGAAAGCCTGGAGGAGGAGAAGGGTTGGAGACGGGAGAAGGGGTCATCAGTAGGGGCAGGGGAATCCTTGCCAAAGAAGTAGGCTCGGAGACGTAGGCGACAGGAGAAGAGTTCAGCCTCATGGCGAGCACGGAGCTCGCTGAGGTGTGGACGGAGGGGGACAAAAGTGAGGCCCTTGCTAAGGACAGAATGTTCTGCCTCAGAGAGGGGAAGGTCAGAGGGGATGGTGAAGACACGGCAAGGGTTGGGACTGGGGTCAGAGGAGGGTGAAGAGTGGGAGGTCTCAGGAGGGAGGGGGAGTTGGGTTGTTCAGGGAGAGCGGGGTTAGGGGAGGATGAGGGATCAGAGGAATGGAGGGGACATGAGGGGTAGAGGGAAGGTTGGAAGTCGCGGGGAGGATAGAGGACAATGGAGGAGTAAGATAAATGGTTGGAACCAGCAGCAGTAAGAGTGGTCCCAGTCTGGAGAGGGTCAGGACCTCGGTCCGATCTGGGGGTGGCAGAACCTGAGGTCCAAGTTGGAGGCAAGTGAGTCCATGGCCCGCCGGAGACTGGTGGCCATGTCCGGGAGGCCGTGGTTCCAGTCAGGGTCAGAGTTAGAGGCGGGTGGGTCTTCAGCCTGCCGAAAGCCTGAGAAGTCGAGGTCCGAGGGATCGCGGTCCAGGCTGGAGGCGGTTGTCATCGTGGGCTCCAGGCGGGTGAGTTTGTGGTCCTTCTTGGACGCGAGGAAGGAGAAGAAACAGGGTTGGAGGCGTGAATGCGGCGGAGAATGAAGTATAGGAGAGGTCCATGGCAGACGGTGGAGAGAGAGGCCCGGAGTGGTGGCAGAGAGAGGGACAGCGCCCTTAGTTATCTCCGCATGGCAGTGAGCGTAGCACAGAGAATCCGGAGGGACCAGCAGTCAATGAAACGGAGGTACATGGAATCCTCGCTGCGCCCGAACTGGGAGGCCTGGAACCGGAGCTGGAATCCCTGTGGTACAAGATGACAGCGGAGACACGTTCCCAGGAAGGAGACGTGGCTGTGGTAGCGGTTCTGGGTCAGGATGTGGTCAGAGAGGCAGAGATCACAGAAGGGGACCAGTGAGAGAGGATCTCACTGAACTCCCGTCGAAGGGAAAATTTCAACGTCTTCAGGGTAGGCATACCTCGGAGAGACTTCGCAGTGGAGTAGCGAATCATAAACACAAAATACTCTGCAGATGCTGGGATCAAAACAACATGCACAACACGCTGGAGGAACTCAGCACGTCAGGCAGCAACCGTGGAAATGAACAGTCAACGTTTCGGGCCGAGACCCTTCGTCAGGACTGAAGAAGGAGGGGGAAGCAGCCCTATAAAGAAGGTGGGGGGAGGGTAGGAAGGAGAAGGCAGGTAGGTGCCAGGTGAAAAACCAGTAAGGGGAAAGATAAAGGGGTGAGGGAGGGGAAGCAGGGAAGGGATAGGCACCACTAAGCACATCTTTCCCTCTCTACCCCCTCCGCTTTCCGCAGGAATCATTCCCTCCGTGACTCCCTGGTCTACACGTCCCTCCCCACGGATCTCCCACCCGGCAGTTATCCCTGTAAGCGTAAGTGCTACACCTGTCCCTACACCTCCTCTCTCACCACCATTCAAGGCCCCAAACAGTCCTTCCAGGTGAGGCAACACGTCACTTGTGAGTCTGTTGGGGTCCTCTATTGCATCCGGTGCTCCTGGTGCGGTCTCCTCTACATCGCTGAAACCCGACACAGACTGGGGGACTGCTTCGTCGAGCACCTCCGCTCCGTCTGCCACAACAGACAGGATCTCCCAGTAGCCACCCACTTCAACTCTGCTTCCCACTCCCATTCGGTATGTCCATACATGGCCTCCTCTACTGCCATGATGAGGCCAAAATCAGGTTGGAGGAGCAACACCTCATATACCGTCTGGGTAGTCTCCAGCCCCTGGGCATGAACATAGAATTCTCCAACTGCCGGTAATTCCCTCCCCCTCCCTTCCCCTATCCCTATGTCACTCTGCCCCCTCCTCCAGTTGCCTATCACCTCCCTCTTGGTTCCGCCTCCTTCTACTACCCATTGTGTTTTCCCCTATTCCTTCTTCACCTTTCCTGCCTATCAGCTCCCTGCTTCCCCTCCTCCACCCCTCGACCTATCCCCTTACTGGTTTTTCACCTGGCACCTACCAGCCTTCTCCTTCCCACCCTCTCCCCACCTTCTTTATAGGGCCCCTGCCCCCTCCCTCTTCAGTCCTGATGAAGGATCTTGACCCAAAACGTTGATTGTTCATTTCCACGGATGCTGCCTGACCTGCTGAGTTCCTCCAGCATGTTGTGTCTGTTAACTTGCAGGTCGAGTCAGTGGTGAGGAAGGCAAATGCCATGTTAGCATTCATTTCAAGAGGTCTAGAATATAAGAGCAAGGATGTGATGCTGAGGCTTTATAAGGCACTGGTGAGGCCTCACCTTGAGTATCGTGAGCAGTTTTGGGCCCCTCATCTCAGAAAAGATGAGCTGGAATTGGAGAGGGTTCAGAGGAGGTTCACAAGGATGATTCCAGGAATGAAAGGATTATCATACTAGGAACGTTTGATGGCTCTGGGTCTGGACTCACTGGAATTCAAAAGGATGAGGGGGAATCTCATTGAAACCTTTTGAATATTGAAAGGCCTAGACTGAGTAGATGTGGTAAGGATGTTTCCCATGATGGTAGAGTCTAGGACAAGAGGGCACAGCCTCACGATAGAGGGGTGCCCTTTCAAAACAGAGATGTGGAGAAATTTCTTTAGCCAGAGGGTGGTGGATTTGTGGTATTTGTTGCCTCATGCAGCTGTGGGGGCCAGGTTGTTAGATGTATTTAAGGCAGAGATTGATAGGTTTTTGATTGGACATGGCATCAAAGGTTACAGGGAGAAGGCCAGGAACTGGAGTTGAGGAGGAGAAGAAAAAAGGATCAGCCACGATTGAAAGTCGGAGCAGACTTCAAGGGACCAGATTGCCTAATTCTGAGCAAGTGGAGGGATGGGTTAGTAAGTTTGCTGATGACACAGTGGTTGGAGATGTTATGGATAGTGTGGAGGGCTGTCAGAGGTTACAGCGGGACATTGATAGGATGCAAAACTGGGCTGAGAAGTGGCAGATGGAGTTCAACCCAGATAAGTGTGAAGTGGTTCATCTTGGAAGGTCAAATATGATGGCAGAATATAGTATGAATGGTAAGACTCCTGGCAATGTAGAAGATCAGAGGGATCTTGGGGTCCGGGTCCATAGGACACTTAAAGCAGCTGCGCAGGTTGACTCTGTGCTTAAGAAGGCGTACGGTGTACTGGCCTTCATCAATCGTGGAATTGAATTTAGGAGCCAAGAGGTAATGTTACAGCTATATAGGACCCTGGTCAGACCCCACGTCCCACGTGGAGTACTGTGCTCAGTTCTGGTCACCTCACTACAGGAAGGATGTGGAAGCCATAGAAAGGGTGCAGAGGAGATTTACAAGGATGTTGCCTGGATTGGGGAGCATGCTTTATGAGAATAGGTTGAGTGAACTCGGCCTTTTCTCCTTGGAGCGATGGAGGATGAGAGGTGACCTGATAGAAGTGTATAAGATGATGAGAGGCATTGATCGTGTGGATAGTCAGAGGCTTTTTCCCAGCGCTGAAATGGTTGCCACAGGAGAACACAGGTTTAAGGTGCTGGGGAGTAGGTGCGGAGGAGACGTCAGGGGTAAGTTTTTCACTCAGGGAGTGGTGAGTGCGTGGAATGGGCTGCCGTCAACATTGGTGGAGGCAGATACGATAGGGTCTTTTAAGAGACTTTTGGATAGGTACATGGAGCTTAGAAAAATAGAGGGCTAGAATTAAGCCCAGTAATTTCTGAGGTAGGGACATGTTCGGCACAACTTTGTGGGCCGAAGGGCCTGTATTGTGCTGTAGGTTTTCTATGTTTCTACTACATCCTTGCTTTTATATTCTAGTCCTCTTGAAGTGAATGCTAACATCACATGTGCCTTCCTCACCACAGACTCAATCTGCAAATTAACCTTTAGGGAATCCTGCACAATGACTTTCAAGTCCCTTTGTAGCTCAGACTTTTGAATTTTCTCTCATTTAGAAAATAGTCTGCCCTTTTACTTCTTCTGCCAAAGTGCATGATCATACACTTCACAACACTGTATTCCATCTGCCAATTCTTTGCCTATTCTCCTAAACTATCAAAGTCCTCTGCAGTCTATTTACTTCCTCAAAACTATCTGCTCGTGCACCTACCTTTGTATCGTCTGCAAACTTTGAAACAAAGTATCAATTCCGTCATCCAAGTCATTGACATATAAAGTACAAAGGAATAGGTCCTAACACAGTCCACTGTGGAACACCACCAGTCACTGGCAGCCAACCAAAAACAGTGCCATTTATTCCCACTCTTTGCCTCCTGCCAATCAGCCACTGCTTTATCCATGCTATTATTTTACCTGTAATACCATCGGCTCATAACATGTTAAGCAACTTCATGTGTGGAACCTTGTCAAAGACCTTATGAAAATCCAAGTTCACAAAATCCACCAATGCCCCTTTGTCTATCCTGCTTGCTATTTCTTCAAAGAATTCCAACAGATTTGTCAGGCAAGATCTTCCCTTCAGGAAACCATGCTGACTACAGCCTATCTTACCTTGTGCCTCCAAGTACCCCAAAACCACATCCTTAGCAATCAACTCCAACATCTCCCCAACCACTGAGGTCAGACTAACTGGCCCATAATTTCCTTTCTTCTGCCTCTCTCATTTGCAATTTTCCAGTCTTCCAGAAACAGAGACCATTGTGAATCTCGAGAATTCATTGTCAAGTTGAGACCAAGTCATTGCGTAGATTTAAAGGGGAGTTTGATAGATTCTTTATTAGTAAAGCTGTCAATGTTATGTGGAGAATGTTATCTGGTTGAGAGGGAAAATAAATCTGCCATGATTGAGCATACTTGAATTACTAATGGCCTAACTCCGCTCCTATGCTTTCAGGGGTTAAGCACCGACTACTACACTGAGCACCCACTCTAACGCACATATACCCCAACACTCCCTAATACACACAAATAGACACACGCCCGAACTCAACAGATACACTTGCACATTGACCTGCCTCACTCACGGATGGATAAAGTGTCCTCTGCAGTTGAAGGGGGCTGCAGGGTTGACGATAGTACGAATCCTCGAGCCGGCAGCCCTCCTGCACTATCAGCATGTAGTTCGGACAATGAACTTCACTGAGCTGTCTGAAAACCCGCTCTGAAAGTCCGAATGTGCCGATCTGCAAATCCTGGAATGGCGCAATCTGCAGGGAAAGGATGTCCCGGACCGCCGCTGGTTCCCCCACCGGAAGTTTCGGAGACGTGCAGTTTGTTCTCTGTTTCGTTCATCAGTTTTGATTTCCTCAAATAGAGATTTTACGGGAAATACTGAAATAGATCTCCGGGCGTGTTGAAACACAAAGGAGCGGTTCATGAAGTCAACAGTAGTAGGAGGAGCAGAGGTACAGCTGACCGCTCACTCTCCACGTCACAGTCATCAGTCGGGATTCAAGGTTCTTTGTTTGCTGGTTTGCTGTGCTCTTCGGCAACTGGTCCGACCGGTCCTGGGGCCCCTTCTGACTAGCTGAAGGTGCCGGGGAGCTGGTACCGAGGGTCTGAGACGTGTGACAAACAATAGCTGGACTAGACAGGCAACGTTACATTGAGACTGTGGGAAGGCGCTGCACCTCAATAACTAGAAAGAACCTGGATATCGGGTGCTTGGTGAAGGTCCTCGCTAAGCCTTGTTAATTACTCGTGCCGTCTTACGATTCGTCCCGGAATCAAGGCGGCCCGGCGTGGCTCTGACCGCCAACTACACCAATTACAGAGTATAAACAAACGCTTCAGCACAACTGGTCATGCTGATCAGTTTTGGCACCTAAACTGAGCCTATTATAACCCACATAGTTTTAAATATTTCGTGTCCATCTACCTGTCCAAATACTTTTAAGTGTTAAAGTACCTGCCTCAGTGGCTCTTTCTATATAAGATAATGAGACGTAGGAGAAGAATGATGCCATTTGGCCCATCCAGTCTGCGCCGCCATTCAATGATGGCTGATACTTTTTTCCCCTCCTCAGTCCCAATCCCCGGCCTTCTCCCCATATCCTCTGATGCCGTTTCCAATCAAGAACCTATCAAAGCTCTGCCTTAAATTCCCCCAACGACCTCATCTCCACAGCTGCCCGTGGTAACAAATTCCAAAAATTCAGCACCCTGCGGCTAAAGAAATTACTCTGCATCTGTGCTTTAAATGGACACCCCTCTATCCTGAGGCTGTGTCCTCTTGTCCTAGACTGCCCCACTGTAGGAAACAGCCTTTCCACAACTACTCCGTCTAGGCCTTTCAACATTTGAAGGTTTCACTCAGATCCTCCCATATTCTTCTGAATTCCAGCGATTACGCACCCAGAGCCATCAAACGTTCCTCATATGATAACCCTTTCATTCCGAGAATCATCCTTGTGATCCTCCTCTGGATACTCTCCAATGCCAGCACATCTTTGCTTAGATGAGGAACCCAAGTCTGTTCACAATACTCAAGGTGAGGCCTCACCAGAGCCTCATAAAGCCTCAGCATCATAAACCTGCTCCTGTATTCTAGACCTCTTGAAAAGAATGCTAACATTATTATTACTTTATTGTCGCCAAACAATTGATACTAGAGCATAAAATCATCACAGCGATATTTGATTCTGCACTTTGCGCTCCCTGGAGTACAAATTGATAGTAAATGTAATAAAAATATAAATTATAAATAATAACTAGAAAATAAAAAAGGGAAAGTAAGGTAGTGCAAAAAAAAACAAGAGGCAGGTCTGAATATTTGGAGGTACGGCCCAGATCCGGGTCAGGATCCGTTCAGCAGTCTTATCACAGTTGGAAAGAAGCTGTTCCCAAATCTGGCTGTACGAGTCTTCAAGCTCCTGAGCCTTCTCCCAGAGGGAAGAGGGACGAAAAGTCGTGTTGCCTGGGTGGGTCATGTCCTTGATTATCCTGGCAGCAGTGCTCCAACAGCGTGCGGTGTAAAGGATGAAAGATTGGTTTGTGTAATGTGCTGGGCTGTGTTAACGATCTTCTGCAGCTTCTTCCAGTCTTGGACAGGACAACTTCCATACCAGGTTGTGATGCACCCTAGAAGAATGTTTTCTACGGTGCATCTATAAAAATTAGTGGGGGTTTTAGGGGACAGGCCAAGTTTCTTTAGCTTTCTCAGGAAGTAAAGGTGCTGGTGGGCCTTCTTGGCAGTGGACTCTACTTGGTTGGACCAAGTCAGGTCACTTGTGATATTGATCCTGAGGAACTTAAAGCTTTTGACCTGTTCCACTTGCGCACCACTGATGTAGATGGGGTCGTGTGGTCCGCTACTCCTTCTGAAGTCAACAACCAATTCCTTCGTCTTGCTGACATTGAGGGATAGGTTATTGTCTTCGCACCATGCCACCAGGTTCTTAATTTCCTTTCTGTACTCAAACTCATCATTACCCAAGATACGGCCTACAATTGTGGTGTCATCAGCAAACTTGTATATTGAGTTCCATGGAAACTTGGCTACACAATCATGGGTGTACAGTGAGTACAGCAGGGGGCTAAGTACACAGCCTTGTGGGGCACTAGTGCTCAGAGTGATTGTAGAGGAGAGCTTGTCCCCTATTTTTACAGCCTGGGTCCTGTCTGTGAGGAAGTTGAAGATCCAGCTGCAGATCTGGGTGCTAAGGCCCAGGTTCTGAAGGTTAGGAATCAGTTTATTTGGAATGATGGTATTAAGGGCAGAGCTGTAGTCAATGAAAAGGAGCCTTACATATGTGTCTTTATTCTCCAGGTGTTCTAAGGAGGAATGTAGGGCCAGAGAGATGGCATCTCCCATGGACCTGTTGCTCTGGTAGGCCAATTGCAAAGTGCCAAGGTTGACTGGTAGGCTGTGGTTGATGTGTGCCATAACCAATCACTCGAAGCACTTCTTAGCAGTTGATGTCAGAGCCACAGGTCGATAGTCATTCAGGCATGCCACCTTGCTCTTCTTCGGCACTGGGATTATGGTTGCCTTCTTAAAACATGAGGGGATCTTAGACTGAAGCAGGGAGCAGTTGAAGATGTCAGCAAACACTCTAGCTAGCTCGCATGCACAGCACTGGAGAATCCGTCCCGGGACACCATCTGGGCCCGTTGCCTTCCTTAGATTTATTTTCAGGAAGGCCCTCCTAACGTCCTCCTCGGTGACGATGAATCTCGATGCCACCAGGCCCGGTTCATCCGGAGGGGGCGGGACGCTCCTCTTCTGCTCGAATCTAGAGTAGAGTACATTAAGTTTGTCAGGAAGGGAAGTGCCACAGTTATTGATATTCTCAGCCTTTTCTTTGCACCCAGTGATCTCATTTAGACCCTGCCATAGTCTACTGGCATCCCTTTGGTTAGCCTGGGCTTCCAACTTGGCTTGATATTGCCTCTTGGTGCCCTTAATGGTTTTCCGGAGTTCACTCCTGGATTCCGTGTAGTGACTGGTATCCCCAGAACTAAAAGCCGCAGCTCTAGCCTTCAAAAGGGACTGGACCTCATAATTCATCCAAGGTTTCCGGTTAGGGAATACCTGGATTGTCTTGTGAGACACACAGTCCTCTGTGCATTTCCAGATAAAGTCCGTGACAGCT
Source organism: Mobula hypostoma (assembly GCF_963921235.1). Lineage (NCBI taxonomy): Eukaryota > Metazoa > Chordata > Chondrichthyes > Myliobatiformes > Myliobatidae > Mobula > Mobula hypostoma. Next base: position 28,706,659 of record NC_086101.1, read on the forward strand.
GAGGCATACTCATCGAGGTTAGCTGCCGAGTCCTTGAATACTAACCAGTCCACCGATTCAAAGCAGTCATGGAGGACCTCATCCATTTCCTCTGTCCAACGCAACACCATTTTTGACACCGTGACCTCCCACTTCAGTTTCTGTTTGTAAGCCTGGAGGAGGAGTACGGCCTGATGGTCCGACTTTCCGGAGTGAGGTCGTGGGACGGAACAGTAGGCATCCTTGACTGCTGTTTAGCAGTGGTCAAGTATATTCGGGCCTCTAGTGAGGCAGGAGACATGTTGGTATAACTTTGGCAGCACCTTTCTGAGGTTGGCCTGGTTAAAGTCCCCGGCTGTAATGAGCAAAGTCTCCGGATACCTGGTCTCAAGTTCACTGATGTTGGCATACAGTGTGTTCAGAGCACACTCCATGTCCACCTGGGGGGGGTGGAATGTAGACCGCTGTCAGTATGACCGAGGTGAATTCCCGTGGCAGATAGTAGGGATGACACTTCACCGACAGGTGTTCCATGTCTGGGCTGCAGGAGCTTGTCAGTACCACTGTGTCCGAGCACCACGCAGTGTCGATCAGTAGGCAGACACCACCTCCCCTTGACTTGCCAGAAGACGCCGTGCGGTTCATCCGATGGATCGAAAATCTCTCCGGTTGGATGGCACAGTTGGGGGTGGCGGGAAGAGCCAGGTCTCGGTGAAACAGAATACACAGCAGTTGTGCATCTCCCTACAGTAGGTGAGTCTCCCTTTAAGATCATCCACCTTGTTCTCTATGGCTTGCACATTAGCAAGTAGGATGGTGGGCAGAGGGACCTTAAAGCCCCTCAGCTTCAATTTGACCAGCAGCCCAGCTCTGTTCCCACACTTCCTCGGTAAAAAGTGCATCTTTCCGGGTTTCCATCGATGCAATGTGTTGTTGGCAGCTCTTTGAAGTTGGAGGATGCATCCCGCGGGGATCGATCGGTGGGTCATTGTGTTTGCCTTCCTCACCACTGACTCACCTGTAAGTTAACCTTTAGGGTATTCTGCACAGGGACTCACAAGTCCCTTTGTTTCTTAAATTTTTGGATTTTTCACTGTTTACAAAATAGTCTGTACATTTATTTCTACTACCAATGTGCATGACCATACATTTTCCAACACTGTATTTCATTTGCCACTTTCTTGCCCATTGTCCTAATCTGTCTAAGTCCTTCTGCAGCCTACCTGTTTCCTCATCACCAACTGCCCCTCCACCAATCTTTGTATCATCTGCAAGCTTGGTAACAAAGCCATCTATTCCATCATCTAAATCATTGATATACAGCATAAAGAGAAATAGTCCCAATACTGACCCCTGTGGAACACCACTAGTCACTGGCAGCCAACCAGAAAAGGATCTTTATATTTCCAATCGCTGTCTGCTACCAATCAGCCATTGCTCTAACCATGCCAGTAACTTTCCTGTAATACCATGGGCTCATAACATGGTAAGCACCTTCATGTCTGGCACCTTATCAAAGGCCTTCTGAAAGTCCAAATAAAACATCCACTGCATCCCCCTTTATCTATCCTACTTGTAATCTCATCAAAGAACTTCAACAGGTTTGTCAGGCAAGATTTTTCCTTAAGGAAACCATGCTGACTTGATCGTATCTTGTCCTGTGTCACCAAGTACTCCATAACATCCTTAACAATCAACTCCCAACAATTTTACAACCACAGAGATCAGGCTATCTGGTCTATAATTACCTTTCTACTGCCTTCCTCCTTTCGTAAAGAGCAGAGCTACAATTCTCACTATGTCAGAGTCCAATGATTTTGGAAAGATTATTACTAATGCCTCCAAAATCTCTACTATTTATTGAGAAAAATGATCCAATATTACATGCATTTGTTGGAAAAAGTATGTTAACATTTGCTTTCAGTTATGTTTGTGATACAGGCATTGGAAATGAGATGCTATCGCAATGTCTTGGGCATCTCATACTTGGACCACATCACAAATGAGCAGGTCCACAAGATCATCCAGCACCACATTGGCCCCCATGAGAACCTTCTCACAACGGTGAAGAAAAGAAAGCTGAGATGGTATGGCCACGTAACAAGATCCAGTGGCCTTGCAAAGGCCGTTCTACAAGGAACTTTGGAGGGGAAAAGAAGGAGAGGTAGACAGAGGAAAAGATAGATGGACAACATTAAAGAATGGACAGGGAAAACACTTGCGGTGACCCAGGCTCTGGCATGCAACCGCGACAAATGGAACAGACTGGGGCAAAGCTTGTCATGACGGTGCCCCAATGACTCCACCAGGAGCTAAGTGTGTGAGGAAGGAAGGAAGGATGTTTGTGACCCCCTTGTACAGCAATAACTTCAACCAAGTGTTTCCAGTAACCGTTGTTCAGTCCCGCACATGGGCTCGGTGGAACTTTAGGTCATTCCTCCTTACAAAACTGCTGCAACTCTGGGATGTTGGTGAGCTTCCTCGGATGAACTGCTTGCTTCAGGGCCTTCCACAGCATTTCTATAGGATTAAGGTCAGGACTTTGACTCAGCCATTCCAAAATGTGAAATTTCTTCTTCTTTAACCATTCTTTGCGAGACTGACTTGTGCAATTAGCGTCATTGTCTCACTGCATGACCCACTTTCTCTTGCGCTTCAGTTCATGAATGGATATTCTGACATTTTCCTGTAGAATTTGCTGGTAAAATTCAGAATTCCTAGTTCCGTCAATGATGGCAAGCTTTCCTAGTCACAAGGCACCAAAACAGACCCAAACCATGACGCTGCCCCCTCCATGTATCTAGATGGGATGATGTTCTTATGGCGTAATGCAGTGTTTGCTTTTCACCAAACTTAACCCTTCTTATTTAAACCAAAAAGTTCTATTTTGGACTCATTTGTCCACAGAACATTCTTCCAATAGCCTTCTAGCTTATCCATTTGGTCTTTATCAAACTTTAGATGGGCAGCAATGTTCTTATTGGAGAGTAGTGGCTTTCTCTTTGCAATCCTGCCATCGTTGTTCAGTACTTGCCTGATAGTAGTCTCATGAATACTGACATTAGCCAATGCAAGAGAGGCCTGTAGCTCCTTAGATGTTACCCTGAGGTTCCTTGTGATCTGGAATATTACACGCCTTGCTCTTGGAGTGATTTTTGTTGGTTGACCACTCCTGGGGAGAGTAATAGTGGTGTTGAATTTCCTCCATCTCCAAAAGCTGAAAGTTTGTTCACAAACTTTCTAGTGCTACTCTATGTACCCTTAAGTCTTTCAGCTTTTTGTGCACATTCTCTCTTGAAATAGTAAATGCACTCATTTGTCTTCCCTCACACCCTCCAACATCTGGCACACTGCCAGTGTCTTCCACAGTGAAGACTGACGCAAAATACTTATTTAGTTCAACTGTTATCTCCTTGTCCCCCGATATTATTTCTCCAGCCTCATTTTCTCGTTGTCCTATATCCATTTTCATGTCTTTTATTTCTTACATACTTGAATAACCTCTTACCATCCACTTCGGTATTGTTTGCTAGCTGACTTTCATATTTCATCTTTTCCCTCCTAATGATTCTTTTAGTTGCTCTCTCTGAGGTTTAAAAGCTTCCCAATCCTCTATCTTCCCATAAATTTTTGCTTTATTGTGCCCCATGAGCTATGACTTCTTTTTTCAGCCATGGTTGCACTACTTTGCCATTTGAGTATTTCATTGGTTTGCAATACATTTATCCATCACCTTCCTCATTTTTCCCAGAAACTCATACCATTGCTGCTGTACTGTCGCCCCTGCCAGCATCTCCTTCCTAGTTACTTTGGCCAACTCCTCTCTCATACCACGGTAATTTCCTTTACTCCACTGAAATACTGCTATATCAGATTTTACTTTCTCCCTATCAAATTTCAGGTTAAACTCAATTATATTGTGATCACTGCCTCCCGAGTGTTCTTTCACATTAAGCTCCCTAATCGCCTCTGGTTCATTACATAACACCCAATCCAGCACAGCTGGAATTGGATGCTGCCTGGCCTGCTGCGTTCCCCCAGCATTCTGTGGGTGTTAGCTGATCCCCAGTTGGCTCAATGACAAACTGCTCTAAAATACCATCTCATAGACATTCAATGAACTCAGTCTCTTGAGATCCATTACCAACCTGATTTTCCCAATCCACCTGCGGGTTAAAATCTCCCATGACTATCATAACATTACCCTTTTGACATACCTTTTCTACTTCCCATTGTAAACTGTGGTCCACATCCCAGCTACTGTTGGGAGGCCTATATATAACTGCCATCAGGGTCCTCTTACCCTTTCAGTTTCTTAACTCAACCCACAATGATTCAACATCCTCTGATCCTCTGTCACATCTTTCTATTTATTTGATGCCATTCTTTACCCGCAGAGCCACACCACCCCCTCTGCCTACCTTCCCATCCCTCCAATACATTGTGTAACCTTGGACATTCAGCTCCCAATTACAACCATCATACCTGACAATCTAAAAGTGCAACAAGATCATCCACCTAAGTTGCTGGTGAATGCAGCAGGCCAGGCAGCATCTCTAGGAAGAGGTACAGTCGACGTTTCAGGCCGAGAGCCTTCATCAGGACTAACTGAAGGAAGAGTGAGTAAGGGATTTGAAAGTTGGAGGGGGTGGGGGAGATCCAAAATGATAGGAGAAGACAGGAGGGGGAGAAATGGAGCCAAGAGCTGGACAGGTGATTGGCAAAGGGGATATGGGAGGATCATGGGACAGGAGGTCCGGGGAGAAAGACGGGGGTGGGGGGGAACCCAGAGGATGGGCAAGGGGTATAGTCAGAGGGACAGAGGGAGAAAAAGGAGAGAGAGAAAAAGAATGTGTGTATATAAATAAATAACCCGTGGGGTACGAGGGGGAGGTGTGGTCTTCCTTCAGTTAGTCCTGATGAAGGGTCTCGGCCTGAAACGTCGACTGTACCTCTTCCTAGAGATGTTGCCTGGCCTGCTGTGTTCACCAGCAACTTTGATGTGTGTTGCTTGAATTTCCAGCATCTGCAGAATTCCTGTTGTTTAAGATCATCCACCTTATTTTTTGTACTCCATGCATTGGGATATAACACTTTGAGTGCTGTATTTGCTACCCTTTTTGATTCTGCGTCCTAAATGCACTGATATCACGCTGCTGGCTGCAAATTTGTCATATCAAATGCCTGTTGTTCTTGACAGTCTGACAGCATGTTATCTTTGCTTTTTCACTATCCATCCTATCCTGAGTCTCTTCATTACGGTTCCCACCTCCCTGCCAAATTAGTTTAAACCCTCCCAAACAGCTCTAATAAACCTGCCCGCAAGAATATTGGTCCCTCTCAGGTTCAGGAGCAACCAGTCACTTTTGTTCAGGTTATATCTCCCCCAGCAGAGATCCCAATGATCGAAGAACCTGCACCAACTTCTCAGCCACACACTTATCTGCCAAATTGTCCTGTTTCTGTCCTCACTGGCTCATGGAATAGGTAGCAATCCAAAAATTACTACCCTGGAGGTCCTGCTTCTCAGTTTTTGGCTTATCGACCAGCCTCTGGATAAAAAAAAACTGCCCCTCTAATTCCTATTTAATCTGTCCCTACTCACCTTGATGCAAAAGCCTGTAGTTCTTGATTTACCCAAACTAGGGAAAAGACAGCACATTCACTCATACTTTTCCCCACCTCTGTATGATCACTCCTCAATTTCCAACCTGCTCAACCTCTTTCCATAATTCAGTCTCTCTTCTCTAGGCAACATCCTCGTAAATCTCCTTTACAATATTTCCTGCTGAATTATATATGTCCAATAGATGGATAACTAAAACTGAATATTCTAAATGTAGCCTCGCCAAAATCTTGTAAAACTTTTACATAACGTCCCAAATTTTGTACTCAGTGCCCTGACTGGCAAAGGCTAGAGTGCCAAAAGGCTTATTCCCCATTCTGACTACCTAAAAATGCCACTTTCAGGGAACCTTGGACTTGTACTCCGAGAACCCTCTGTTCTACAACACTCCATTCACCTGTAAATGATTTTATTTGTCTCCTGAAGGTGCAACACCACACGCTTATCTAAGCCAATCTTCATTTTTGTCATTCCTTGGCCCACTTGCCTAGCTAACCAAAATACTTCAATAATCTCTTTGACAGGAGCTCAGTGTGAACCCCTCTTACTGTTCCCACTCTTACTACACTGTTGAGCCAGAAGGGCCTATTCTGCACGGTATGAAAAAATAGTAAAATAAATAAACTTTTATCCTAGTATTTTACCATTCCCTCCCTATTAATACCTGGATCTTCTTGTCTCCTGCAACTTTGCCCTTGGCACACATTGGACAAACAATGGCTGCGGGTCTGCCAGGAGGAAAACGTTTTTCACCAGTATCTAATCTCAAGTACGTACATCCATGCACATCTTCTGGCTATTACCACACTCCAAGCTGACACCATTTTGAGTTACACATTTTAGCATCAGTCGTGCATATATTATGGAGCAGATTTTGAGGGAAAATGTTTACTAGTTTGGAAAGGATGGAAATGATTAGGAATAATCAGCATAGTTTTCTGTGTGGAAGATCATGTCTCATGAATTTGATTAAGTTTTTTGCAAATGTAATCAAGAAAGTTGACGATACGGAATTCAGTAACACCTTTGATAGGGATCTGCATGATAGGTTGCTATGGATTGCATGGCATCCAGAGAGAGCTAACCAACTGGATAATGAATTGGCCTTATGGCAGGCAGCAGAAAATTATGTAGGAATTTTTTTTCAGATTAGAGGCCCATGACTAGTGGTGTTCCCCAGAGACTGGTACTGGGCCCATTGCTGTCTGTCATCTATATCAGCGTCACAAACATCAGAAAATCTGCAGATGCTGGAAACCCAAAACAACACACACATAATGCTGGATGGAACGCAGCAGGCCAGGCGGCACCTATGGGAAAGAGTAAACAGTTTCGGGCCGAAACCCTTGATCAGGACTGGAAAGAAAGGGGAGGTCAGAGTAAGGAGGGGGAAGGGGACTAAGAAATATAAGGTGCTCAGTCACACGTGAAACTGGGAGATGTGGAGGGGGTGAAGTAAAGAGCTAGGAAGTTGATTGGTGAAAGAGATACAGGGCTGGAGAAGGGGGAATCTGATAGGAGAGGACAGAAAACCATGGAAGAAGGGGAAGGAGGAGGAGCACCAGAGGGAGGTGATGGACAGGTAAGGAGATAAGGTGAGAGAGGGAAACAGGAATGGGGAATGGTGGGGAGAAGGGGGACATCACCAGAAGTTTGAGAAAGTGATGTTCATGTCATCAGGTTGGAGGCTACCCAGAGGTACTATAAGGTTTTGCTTCTCCAAACTGAGTGTGTCCTCATAGCGGCAGTAGATGAGGCCATAGACAGACATGTTGGAATGGGATTGGGAAATAGAATTGAAATGGGTGGCTACCAGGAGATTCCACTTCTTCTGGTGGATGGAGCATAGGTGCTCAGTAAAGTGGTCTCCCAATCTACGTCAGATCTCACCAATATACAGGAGGCCACATGAGGAGCACCTAATACAGTAGATGACCACAAAAGACTCTCAGGTGAAGTGTCGTCTCACTTGTAAGGACTGTTAGGGCCCTGAATGATAGTGAGGGAAGAGGTGTAGGGGCAGGTATGGCATTTGTTCTGCTTGCAAGGAAAAGTACCAGGACAGAGATCAGTGAGGAGGAATAAATTTACAAGGGAGCAATCCCTGCAGAAAGCGGAAAATAGAGGGGAGGGAAAGATGTGCTTGATGGGAGGATCCCTTTGGAGATGGTGGAAGTTACGCAGAATTGTGTGCTGGACGTGGAGGCAAGTGAAAACCCTATCCCTACTGTGGTGGTAGGAGGATGGTGTGAGATGGTACACAAAATGAAAGGGATGCAGGTGAGGGCAGCATTACTGGTGGAGGAAGGGAAGCCCTTTTCTTTGAAGTGGGAGGACATCTCAGTATTACTAGAATGAAAAGCCTCATCCTGAGAGCAGGTGCAGTGAAGACAGAGGAACTGAGAGAAGGGAATGGCCTTTTTACAAGTGACAGGGTGGGATGAGGTGTAGTCCAGGTAGCTGTGAGAATCAGTGGGTTTATAAAAGGTATCAGTAGATAGAGTGTTTCCAGAGACGGAGACAGAGTGATTGAGAAAGTGGAGGGGAGGTGTCAGAAATGGACCAGGTAAATTTATGGATAGGGTAGAAGTTGGAGGCAAAGTTGACAAAGTTGACAAGCTCCATGTGGGTGCAGGAAGCAGCAGCAAAACAGACAACAATGCAGTGTAGGAAAAGTGTGCGACAGACACCAGTGTAGGCTTGGAACTTCGACTGTTCCATGTAGCCAACAAAAAGGAAGGCATAGCTGGAACCCATGCAAATGTCCATGGCTACTGATTTTGTTTCAAGGTATGGGAGGAGCCAAAGAAGAAATTATTAAGAGAGAGGAGAAGTTCTGCTAGACAGTTGGTTAGTACCTTTGCAAATGACACTAAAATACAGTGGATGATTGCATTCAGAGTGAAGACGACTATTAGGATTTATAGAGGTATATTTATCAGTTCAATACAAGGGCTGAGAATTGGCAAATGGAATTTAGTTTGTATAAAAACATGGTTTTTCATTTTGGGTAGACAGATTGGTGTAGGATAATCACAGTCAATGTTAAGACCCTGGGGAGTGTTGCACAACAGAGGGATCTCAGAGTAGAAGTGCATGGTTCACTGAATGTAGCATCACAGTTAGATAGGCTGGTGAATTAGGCTTTTGGCATGCTAGCTTTCTTCAGTCAGGGCACTGAATATCATAGTTGGGATGTTATGTTATGTTATGTTGCAGTTATAGAAGTTTTGTGTTTATCGTTGGTCACCCTTCTATATGAATGATGTCATTAATCAGGAAAGAGAGCAGAGGAGATTAAGAGATGTTTTCGGGCTTGAGGGACTGAGTTCTGGAGAGAAGCTAAGCAGGTTAGGACTTTTATTTATTGGAGCAGAGGAGACTTTAGAGAGGTATACAAAATCATAAGGGGGACGTGGACAAAGATAATGCATACAGTCTTTATCACCAGGATTGGGGAATGAGGAATTAGAGAACAGTGCATCTCTATACTGGGGGAACTCGGCAGGTCCGACAGAATCCATGGAGGGCAATGTTTCAGGTCAGGACCCTTCATTAGGACTGGAAAGGAAGTGGGTAGAACCCAAAATCAAAAGCTGGTGATAGGGAGAATGAGGAAATACAAAATGGCAGGTAATAATGAGACCAGATGAGGGGGAACAGGTGGGCGAGGGTGGGGCATGATGTAAGAAGCTGGGAAATGGAAGACGTAAAGGAGTGAAGAAGAAGAAATGTAACAGGCGTTGAAAGTGGCCCACGGAATAAAGGAAAGGAGGAGGGGAAGTGATGGGAAGCTCATGAGGGCTGGGGAATGGGGAAAAAAGAGAACAGGGAGAGAGAATATGGGGGAGGGTAGAAATTACGGAAGTTCGTGAAAGCACGAGGTTAGAGACTGCCCAGGTGGAATATGAAGTGTTGCGACTTTGGCCTCAGTGGCAGCAGCGAAGGTCACGGACAGATATGTCGGTGTGGGAATCGGATGCTGAATTGTAACGAAGGGACGCCTGATCGCCTGAACATTGAACTCTCCAACCGCCGGGAATTTCAGCCCCGCCCCCACTTGTTCTCTGCTGCCATGGTGGAGAGCAAACCAACCGCAACTTCTGCTGTGGAAGTTCAGCACCGCCCCCTCTGTTTGTCCCTTTCGTTTCTTCTATCTACGTAAAACTAGTGTTACATGGACAATCTCTGCTCGTGGAATCGAAACTGATGAGCAAATCAGAAAGTATATCTGCAGGACTCGGCCCAGTCTGTGCAGAAGGGATACAGTGCAGTACTTGAACCGGTCCAGGACGGCTTTTCCCTGCATATATCGCTACTCAACATTAATGTCAACTCGAGCATTTGTCTGAAAACACAACGGAGCTCCGAGCACGGGTACTTTAATCAACCCAGTGAGGTTTAGAGTCTGACCCACGTACAGACAGCGCAGTGGGGATCCCCACTGAGACCACTCGAACCAGCGCTGCAGTCCCTCGTCAGCTGCAGACAGACAGACATCCGATCTACAGGTGAGTGAAACAGGTTGCCTGTGAGGGAGGTAGTGTGTAGTTGTGTGGGGGGCTGCATAGGTGGGGCTGTTTCTGTAAGACGCCAATCGTTGGTTGAAATTTATTTTTCTCCACTTAGGTGTAAATTGAAGAAACCAAACCGCTCCTTGTTCACTAAGCAGCTAAACGCTCAATAACAATCTGCTTTGCGCTATTTTATTGTAGTGGGTAAATTAGAGTTCAGATGTGAGTTCAGACCACAGAGCAGTTCAGCACAGGAGCCACTCATTCGGACCTGGTGCCTGTGCCGACCAGGATGCCAATGGAATATAATCGCATCTTGTTTTTTCAAAAAGTGTCTAATTTGTTTTCACTGGGAATGCCTACAATGCTTACGTAAATTAAGTTTTAATTGTACCTGGGCATACATTTACTGGTGCATATGACAATAAACTTGATTTTAGACTGGCCCATGGACAAAGAGATGCAGTTGATAGATTTGAAAAGTTGTCACAAATAAGGTGACAGTCTCTTGGAGTCGAGGGAGGGACAATTTCTTTGAGCTGCATGTAATGGTTACAAATCTTCCCACTGATGAATTTAAATCAGCATTGACAAACTTCAGCAGCTGGCCCGACCGATCCAGTGTCCCCTTCACCGTCAGGTCTGACCACATGAAGGTGTTGGGGATCTGGTTCGGAGGGGCTGAGGCGTGCAACAAGAACTGTCAGTTGCGGACTACCAAGGTGAAAAAAGAAACCGTGACTGTGGGGAGGGCGCTCCCTATCGATAACGGGCAAGAACCTGGTCATAAGGTGTGAGGTGCTCTCAGGGCTGCTGTAGGGTGCTCTCAGGGCGCAGGTGTGGCCCGTCCTCCGCTCCTACAGCTCGGAAATCACCCGAGCTGTCTTCAGATTCGTCTGGGGATCCAAGATGGAGCGTGTCAGACGGGCTGTCATGCACAAGTTCCTGGACAATGGGGGAAAGAACGTCCCCATTGTCGCCCTCACCCTGATGTCCAGCTTCGTGTGTGGGTGCATCAGGTTGTGTGTTTAACCGAGATACGTGGGCACCAAGTACCACTATGTGCCCAGGTTCTACCTGTCGCCCTGGCTGTGAAGGATAGGTCTGGCCCCACTCCTGCGCAACGCCCCCGTCAGCTGGTCGTTGCCGCCATACCTGTCCTTTGTAAAAAAGTTCTTCCAGGAGAACACCTTTGACCACAGGGCCATCAGGCAGTGGTCGGCACGAAATGTCTTGCAGGCACTGCAGGAGAAGGCCGTGATGGACACAGTGGGGTGGTTCCCGGAGCAGACTGTCCAGTTCATCTGGCAAAATGCCTCATCGCCAGATCTAACCAACAGGCACCAAAACCTCGCCTGGCTGGCGGTGAGAGGGGCCCTCCCAGTCAGAGCCCTCCTGTACGCCCGGAACGTCGTCTCCGCACCCCACTGCCCACGGGAGGACTGCAGTGAGGAGGAGTCTGTGACCCACCTCTTTGCACACTGTGAGTTCGCAGAGGTGTGGAGGAGGATGGACAGGCTCGTGTCACATTTCATCCCCAGCAGCTGCGTAACAGAGGACTCTCTGATCTACCGGCTGTTCCCGGAGACGCACACGGAGACCATCATCCGGTGCTGCTGGCAGATCATCAACTCGGTGAAAGACGCTCTTTGGTCGGCCCGAAACTTGATGGTCTACCAGCACATGGAGATGTCCGTGGCAGAATGCTGCCGACTGGCACATTCTCGGCTGCAGGAGTACGTGCTGAGGGACGCACTGAAACTCGGTGCAGCCTCCGCAAGGGCCCGGTGGGGAAGGACCACTATTTAGGTTTCTTATCCCGCGGGAGTGGGTGGGGTCGGGTGGTGGGGAGTATACCCCTCAACAATGGTGTGGAAAGGTGATACAATGCATTGCCACGTGGGTGGCTAAAAGTGTAGACATCCAGAGGCCATGGGGGAAACGTATGTAAAGGATCGAGAGTGATTGAATGGTTTATTGTATATAATTTAAAAGTGTATTTTGAAATTTAAAAAAAAGCATTGACAGACAAGAGAAAAATATGCAGATGCTGGAAGTCCAAACAACAAACACAAAGTGCTGGAGGAACTCAGCAGGCCAGGCAGCATCGAAGCAAAAATAGTACAGTCGATATTTCCGGCCGAGACCCCTGGGCAGGACTGGAGAACAAAAATCTGAGGAGTATATTTAAAAGGGTGAGAGGAGAGAGAAACACAAGGTGATGGGTGAAACCTGGAGGGGGAGATGAAGTGAAGAGTTTGGAAGTTGATAGGTGAAAGAGACCGGCTATGGAGGAAAGGGGGGGGGTAGAGAGAACCAGAGGGGGTCGATGAACGGGTAAGGTAGTAAGCGAGAGAGAGAAAAGGGGGAGGAATTAGTGAACGGGGGCGGGGGCGGATTACCGGTAATTCGAGAAATCAATGTTCATGCCATCAGATTAGCGGCTACCCAAAAGGAATATAGGGTGTTGTTCCTCCGACCTTGGTGTGGCCTCATCACGACAGTGAAGGAGGCCATGGATAGACATATTTGATAGCGCATAGGTACTCGGCGAAGGTGTCCCTACACCTCCTCCCTCACTGCCATTTAAAGCCCTAAACAGTCCTTCGGGGGAGTCGACTCTTCACCTGTGAGTCTGTTGGGGTGATATACTGTGTTCGGTGCTTGGGGAGGGGCCTCCTGTATATCGGAGAGAGCCGACGTAATGGTAGACCGCTTCTCCGAGTACATATGCTCCGTTCACCAGAAAAAGTAGGATCTTCAGTGGCCACCCATGTTAATTCCACTTCCCATTCCGATATGTCTATCCACGGACTCCTGCACTGTCGTGATGAGGCCACATTTAGGTTGGAGGAGGAACACCTTGTATCCCGCTTCGGTAGCCTCCAACCTGATGGCATGAACATGATTTCCCGAACTTCTGGTGATGCCCCCATCTCGCGTCGCCTTCGCACACCCCCAGTACCCACGCCCTCGCCTCCTCCCCGTCCCCAATCCCCACTCCCTCCCCTCCTCCCTGTCCCCAATCCCCACTCCCTCCCCTCCTCCCTGACCCACTCCTCCATCCCTCCCCTCCTCGCCATCTCCCGCCGCCTCCCCACTCCCTCGCCTCCTCCCCGTCCCCAATCCCTATTCCTTCCACTCCTCCCCGTCCACAATCCCTACTCCCTCGCCTCACCCCCGTCCCCACTCCCTCGCCTCCTCCCTGTCCCCACTCCCTACTCCTTCCCCTCCACCCCCTCCCCAATCCCCACTCCCTCTCCTCCTCCCCGTCCCCACTCCCTACTCCTTCCCCTCCACCCCCTCCCCAATCCCCACTCCCTCTCCTCCTCCCCGTCCCCAATCCCCACTCCCTCCCCTCCTCCCTGACCCACTCCTCCCTCCCTCCCCTCCTCGCCATCTTCCGCCGCCTCCCCACTCCACCAATCCCCACTTCCTCGCCTCCTCCCAGTCCCCAATCCCTATTCCTTCCACTCCTCCCAGTCCACAATCCCTACTCCCTCGCCTCACCCCCGTCCCCACTCCCTCGCCTCCTCCCTGTCCCCACTCCCTACTCCTTCCCCTCCAACCCTCCCCAATCCCCACTCCCTCTCCTCCTCCCCGTCCCCAATCCCTACTCCTTCCCCTCCTCCCGGTCCCCAATCCCTACTCCTTCGCCTCCTCCCTGGCCCCACTCCCTACTCCTTCCCCTCCTCCCCCACCCCAATCACTACTCCTTCCCCTCCTCCCCCTCCCCAATCCCCACTCCCTAGCCTCCTCCCCGTCCCCAATCCCTACTCCCTCGCCTCCTCCCTGTCCCCAATCCCTACTCCCTCGCCTCCACCCCGTCCCCATTCCGTCGCCTTCTCCCCGTCCCCACTCCCTAATCCTGCCCATCATTATTTCCCACTCCTCCCTCCTCCCCATCATCACTCGCCACTCCCTCCACTCCTCCCCATTGGCACTCGACACTAGACACTTGACACTCCTTCCACTCCTCCGCGTCCCCACTCCCCACTCCCTCACCTCTTCCTCGTCCCCAATCCCCACTCCCTCGCCTCCTCCCCATCCCCAATCCCTACTCCCTCGCCTCCTCTCGATCCCCAATCCCTACTCCTTCCCCTCCTCCTCATCCCCAATCCCCACTCCCTCGCCTCCGTCCCGTCCACAATCTCTATTCCCTCTCCTCCTCCCCATCCCCAATCCCTACTCCTTCCCCTCCTCCCCGTCACCAATCCCTACCCCTTCCCCTCCTCCCCGTCCCCAATCCCTACTCCCTCGCCTCCCCCATCCCCCAATCCCTACTCCTTCCACTCCTCCCCGTCCACAATCACTACGCCCTCACCTCACCCCCGTCCCCACTCCCTCACCTCCTCCCTGTCCCCACTCCCTACTCCTTCCCCTCCTCCCCTCCCCAATCCCCACTCCCTCTCCTCCTCCCCATCCCCAATCCCTACTCCTTCCCCTCCTCCCCCACCCCAATCCCTACTCCTTCCCCTCCTCCCTCACCCCAATCCCCACTCCCTAGCCTCCACCCGTCCCCAATCCCTACTCCCTCGCCTCCTCCCTGTCCCCAATCCCTACTCCCTCGCCTCCACCCCATCCCCATTCCATCGCCTCCTCCCCGTCCCCATTCCCTAATCCTGCCCATCATTATTCCCCACTCCTCCCTCCTCCCCATCATCAATCGCCACTTCCTCCACTCCTCCCCATTGTCACTCGACACTAGACACTTGACACTCCTTCCACTCCTCCGGGTCCCCACTCGCCACTCCCTCGCCTCCTCCCCGTCCCCAATCCCCACTCCCTTGCCTCCTCCCCATCCCCAATCCCGACTCCCTCACCTCCTCCCCATCCCCAATCCCTACTCCTTCCCCTCCTCCTCGTCCCCAATCCTCACTCACTCGCCTCCGTCCCATCCACAATCCCTACTCCCTCGCCTACTCCCTGTCCCCATTCCCTACTCCTTCCCCTCCTCCCCTCCCAAATCCCTACACCTTCCCCTCCTCCCCATCCCCAATCCCTACTCCTTCCCCTCCTCCTCGTCCCCAATCCCCACTCCCTCGCCTTCGTCCTGTCCACAATCCCTACTCCCTCGCCTCCACCCCGTCCCCATTCCCTCGCCTCCTCCCTGTCCCCACTCCCTAATTCTGCCCATCATTACTCCCCACTCCTCCCTCCTCCCCATCATCACTCGCCACTCCCTCCACTCCTCCCCATCGTCACTCGACATTAGACACTTGACACTCCTTCCCTTCCTCCGCGTCCCCATTCCCCACTCCCTCGCCTCCTCCCCCTCCCCAATCCCTACTCCTTCCCCTCCTCCTCATCCCCAATCCCCACTCCCTCGCCTCCGTCCCGTCCACAATCCCTACTCCCTCGCCTACTCCCTGTCCCCACTCTCTACTCCTTCCCCTCCTCCCCTCCCCAATCCCCACTCCCTCTCCTCCTCCCCATCCCCAATCCCTACTCCTTCCCCTCCTCCCCATCCCCAATCCCTACCCCTTCCCCTCCTCCCCGACCCCAATCCCTACTCCCTCGCCTCCTCCCCGTCCCCACTCCCTACTCCTTCCCCTCCTCCCCCACCCCAATCCCTATTCCTTCCACTCCTCCCAGTCCACAATCCCTACTCCCTCGCCTCACCCCCGTCCCCACTCCCTCGCCTCCTCCCTGTCCCCACTCCCTACTCCTTCCCCTCCAACCCTCCCCAATCCCCACTCCCTCTCCTCCTCCCCGTCCCCAATCCCTACTCCTTCCCCTCCTCCCGGTCCCCAATCCCTACTCCTTCGCCTCCTCCCTGGCCCCACTCCCTACTCCTTCCCCTCCTCCCCCACCCCAATCACTACTCCATCCCCTCCTACCCCTCCCCAATCCCCACTCCCTAGCCTCCTCCCCGTCCCCAATCCCTATTCCTTCCACTCCTCCCTGTCCCCAATCCCTACTCCCTCGCCTCCACCCCGTCCCCATTCCGTCGCCTTCTCCCCGTCCCCACTCCCTAATCCTGCCCATCATTATTTCCCACTCCTCCCTCCTCCCCATCATCACTCGCCACTCCCTCCACTCCTCCCCATTGGCACTCGACACTAGACACTTGACACTCCTTCCACTCCTCCGCGTCCCCACTCCCCACTCCCTCACCTCCTCCTCGTCCCCAATCCCCACTCCCTCGCCTCCTCCCCATCCCCAATCCCTACTCCCTCGCCTCCTCTCGATCCCCAATCCCTACTCCTTCCCCTCCTCCTCATCCCCAATCCCCACTCCCTCGCCTCCGTCCCGTCCACAATCTCTATTCCCTCTCCTCCTCCCCATCCCCAATCCCTACTCCTTCCCCTCCTCCCCGTCACCAATCCCTACCCCTTCCCCTCCTCCCCGTCCCCAATCCCTACTCCCTCGCCTCCCCCATCCCCCAATCCCTACTCCTTCCACTCCTCCCCGTCCACAATCACTACGCCCTCGCCTCACCCCCGTCCCCACTCCCTCACCTCCTCCCTGTCCCCACTCCCTACTCCTTCCCCTCCTCCCCTCCCCAATCCCCACTCCCTCTCCTCCTCCCCATCCCCAATCCCTACTCCTTCCCCTCCTCCCCATCCCCAATCCCTACCCCTTCCCCTCCTCCCCGACCCCAATCCCTACTCCCTCGCCTCCTCCCCGTCCCCACTCCCTACTCCTTCCCCTCCTCCCCCACCCCAATCCCTACTCCTTCCCCTCCTCCCTCACCCCAATCCCCACTCCCTAGCCTCCACCCGTCCCCAATCCCTACTCCCTCGCCTCCTCCCTGTCCCCAATCCCTACTCCCTCCACTCCACCCCATCCCCATTCCATCGCCTCCTCCCCGTCCCCACTCCCTAATCCTGCCCATCATTATTCCCCACTCCTCCCTCCTCCCCATCATCAATCGCCACTTCCTCCACTCCTCCCCATTGTCACTCGACACTAGACACTTGACACTCCTTCCACTCCTCCGGGTCCCCACTCGCCACTCCCTCGCCTCCTCCCCGTCCCCAATCCCCACTCCCTTGCCTCCTCCCCATCCCCAATCCCGACTCCCTCACCTCCTCCCCATCCCCAATCCCTACTCCTTCCCCTCCTCCTCGTCCCCAATCCTCACTCACTCGCCTCCGTCCCATCCACAATCCCTACTCCCTCGCCTACTCCCTGTCCCCATTCCCTACTCCTTCCCCTCCTCCCCTCCCAAATCCCTACACCTTCCCCTCCTCCCCATCCCCAATCCCTACTCCTTCCCCTCCTCCTTGTCTCCAATCCCCACTCCCTCGCCTTCGTCCTGTCCACAATCCCTACTCCCTCGCCTCCACCCCGTCCCCATTCCCTCGCCTCCTCCCTGTCCCCACTCCCTAATTCTGCCCATCATTACTCCCCAGTCCTCCCTCCTCCCCATCATCACTCGCCACTCCCTCCACTCCTCCCCATCGTCACTCGACATTAGACACTTGACACTCCTTCCCTTCCTCCGCGTCCCCATTCCCCACTCCCTCGCCTCCTCCCCATCCCCAATCCCTACTCCTTCCCCTCCTCCTCATCCCCAATCCCCACTCCCTCGCCTCCGTCCCGTCCACAATCCCTACTCCCTCGCCTACTCCCTGTCCCCACTCCCTACTCCTTCCCCTCCTCCCCTCCCCAATCCCCACTCCCTCTCCTCCTCCCCATCCCCAATCCCTACTCCTTCCCCTCCTCCCCATCCCCAATCCCTACCCCTTCCCCTCCTCCCCGACCCCAATCCCTACTCCCTCGCCTCCTCCCCGTCCCCACTCCCTACTCCTTCCCCTCCTCCCCCACCCCAATCCCTACTCCTTCCCCTCCTCCCTCACCCCAATCCCCACTCCCTAGCCTCCACCCGTCCCCAATCCCTACTCCCTCGCCTCCTCCCTGTCCCCAATCCCTACTCCCTCGCCTCCACCCCGTCCCCATTCCATCGCCTCCTCCCCGTCCCCACTCCCTAATCCTGCCCATCATTATTCCCCACTCCTCCCTCCTCCCCATCATCAATCGCCACTTCCTCCACTCCTCCCCATTGTCACTCGACACTAGACACTTGACACTCCTTCCACTCCTCCGGGTCCCCACTCGCCACTCCCTCGCCTCCTCCCCGTCCCCAATCCCCACTCCCTTGCCTCCTCCCCATCCCCAATCCCGACTCCCTCACCTCCTCCCCATCCCCAATCCCTACTCCTTCCCCTCCTCCTCGTCCCCAATCCTCACTCACTCGCCTCCGTCCCATCCACAATCCCTACTCCCTCGCCTACTCCCTGTCCCCATTCCCTACTCCTTCCCCTCCTCCCCTCCCAAATCCCTACACCTTCCCCTCCTCCCCATCCCCAATCCCTACTCCTTCCCCTCCTCCTCGTCCCCAATCCCCACTCCCTCGCCTTCGTCCTGTCCACAATCCCTACTCCCTCGCCTCCACCCCGTCCCCATTCCCTCGCCTCCTCCCTGTCCCCACTCCCTAATTCTGCCCATCATTACTCCCCAGTCCTCCCTCCTCCCCATCATCACTCGCCACTCCCTCCACTCCTCCCCATCGTCACTCGACATTAGACACTTGACACTCCTTCCCTTCCTCCGCGTCCCCATTCCCCACTCCCTCGCCTCCTCCCCATCCCCAATCCCTACTCCTTCCCCTCCTCCTCATCCCCAATCCCCACTCCCTCGCCTCCGTCCCGTCCACAATCCCTACTCCCTCGCCTACTCCCTGTCCCCACTCCCTACTCCTTCCCCTCCTCCCCTCCCCAATCCCTACACCTTCCCCTCCTCCCCGTCCCCAATCGCCACTCCCTCACCTCCTCCCCGTCCCCAATCCCTACTCCTTCCCCTCCTCCCCGTCCCCAATCCCTATTCCTTCCCCTCCTTCCCCACCTCAATCCCTACTCCTTCCCCTCCTCCCTGTCCCCAATCCCTACCCCCTCGCCTCCTCCCCATTCCCAATCCCTACTCCCTCGCCTCCTCCCCGTCCCCAATCCCTACTCCCTCGCCTCCTCCCCGTTCCCAATCCCTACTCCCTCGCCTCCTCACCATCCCCAATCCTTACTCCTTCCCCTCATCCCTGTCACCAATCCCTACTCCTTCCCCTCCTCCCCGTCCCCAATCCCTACTCCTTCGCCTCCCCCGTCCCCACTTCTTCGCCTCCTCCCCGTCCCCACTCCCTAATCCTGCCCATCATTACTCCCCACTCCTCCCTCCTCCCCATCATCACTCGCCACTCCCTCCACTCCTCCCCCTCATCACTCAACACTAGACACTTGACACTCCTTCCCCTCCTCCCGGGCCCCAATCCCTACACCCTTGCCTCCTCCCCGTCCCCACTCCCTACTCCTTCCCCTCCTCCCCCTCCCCAATCCCTACTCCTTCCCCTCCTCCCCATCCCCAATCCCTACTCCTTCCCCTCCTACCCATTCCCAATCCCTACTCCCTCGCCTCCTCACCATCCCCAATCTCTACTCCTTCCCCTCCTCTGCGTCACCAATCCCTACTCCTTCCCCTCCTCCCCCACCCCAATCCCTACTCCTTCCCCTCCTCCCCTCCCCAATCTCCACTCCCTAGCCTCCGCCCCGTCCCCAATCCCTACTGCCTCGCCTCCTCCCTGTTCCCAATCCCTACTCCCTCGCCTCCACCCCGTCCCCATTCCCTCGCCTCCTCCCCGTCCCCACTCCCTAATCCTGCCCATCATTACTCCCCACTCCTCCCTCCTCCCCATCATCACTCGCCACTCCCTCCACTCCTCCCCATCGTCACTTGACACTAAACACTTGACACTCCTTCCCCTCCTCCGCGTCCCCACTCCCCATTCCCTTGCCTTCTCCCCGTCCCTAATCCGCACTCCCTCGCCTCCTCCCCATCCCCAATCCCTACTCCCTCGCCTCCTCCCCATCCCCAATCCCTACTCCTTCCCCTCCTCCTCGTCCCCAATCCCCACTCCTTCGCCTCCGTCCCGTCCACAATCCCTACTCCCTCACCTACTCCCTGTCCCCACTCCCTACTCCTTCCCCTCCTCCCCTCCCCAATCCCTACACCTTCCCCTCCTCCCCGTCCCCAATCACCACTCCCTCGCCTCCTCCCCGTCCCCAATCCCTACTCCTTCCCCTCCTCCCCGTCCCCAATCCCTATTCCTTCCCCTCCTCCCCCACCTCAATCCCTACTCCTTCCCCTCCTCCCCGTCCCCAATCCCTACCCCCTCGCCTCCTCCCCATTCCCAATCCCTACTCCCTCGCCTCCTCCCCGTCCCCAATCCCTACTCCCTCGCCTCCTCTCTGTTCCCAATCCCTACTCCTTCACCTCCCCCCGTCCCCACTTCCTCGCCTCCTCCCTGTCCCCACTCCCTAATCCTGCCCATCATTACTCCCCACTCCTCCCTCCTCCCCATCATCACTTGCCACTCCCTCCACTCCTCCCCATCATCACTCGACACTAGACACTTGAAACTCCTTCCCCTCCTCCCCGTCCCCAATCCCTACTCCCTTGCCTCCTTCCCGTCCCTACTCCCTACTCCTTCCCCTCCCCAATCCCTACTCCTTCCCCTCCTCCCCATCCCCAATCCCTACCCCTTCCCCTCCTCCCCGTCCCCAATCCCTACTCCTTCCCCTCCTCCCTGTCCCCAATCCCTACTCCTTCCCCTCTTCCCCATTCCCAATCCCTACTCCCTCGCCTCCCCACCATCCCCAATCTCTACTCCTTCCCCTCCTCCGCGTCCCCACTCCCCACTCCCTCGCCTCCTCCCCGTCCCCACTCCCCACTCCCTCACCTCCTCCCCATCCCCAATCCCTACTCCCTCGCCTCCTCCCCATCCCCAATCCCTACTCCTTCCCCTCCTCCTCGTCCCCAATCCCCACTCCCTCGCCTCCATCCTGTCCACAATCCCTATTCCCTCGCCTACTCCCTGTCCCCACTCCCTACTCCTTCCCCTCCTCCCCGTCCCCAATCGCCACTCCCCCGCCTCCTCCCAGTCCCCAATCCCTACTCCTTCCCCTCCTCCCCGTCCCCACTCCCCACTCCCTCCCCTCATCCCCCATCCCCACTCCCTCCCCCTTCCCCTCTTCTCTACTTCTTCGCTTCTTCCCCACTCCCCACTCCCTCCCCTTATCCCCACTCCCATAATCCTCCCCTCCTCCCCGTCCCCACTCCCTCCCCACTCCATTCCCTCCTCCCCATCCCCACTCCCTCCCCATACTCCACTCCCTCCCCTCCTCCTGACTCCCTCTTCCCCACTCCCTCCCCATACTCCACTCCCTCCCCTCCTCCTGACTCCCTCTTCCCCACTCCCCACTCCCTCCCCACTCCCCACTCCCTCCCCCCATCCCCACCCCCCCGCTCCTCACTCCCTACCCACTCCCAACTCCCCACTCCCTCCCCACTCCCCATTCCCTCCCCTCCTCCCCACTCCCCACTCCATTCCCTCCTCCCCACTCCATCCCCTCCTAACCACTCCCACTCCATCCCTTCCTCCCCACTCTCACTCCCTCCTCTACTCCTCCCCACTCCCTCCCCACTCCCCACTCCCTCTCCTCCTCCCCACTCCCCACTCATCCCCTCCTAACCACTCCCACTCCATCCTTTCCTCCCCACTCCCTCCCCTGCTCCTCACTCCCCACTCCCTCCCCCTGTCCCCACTCCCCACTCCCTCCCCTGCTCCTCACTCCCCACTCCCCACTCCCTCCCCTCCTACCCACACCGCAGTCCCTCCCCTCCTATCCACTCCCCCCTCCCCCTCTCCCTCACCACACTACCCCCCCCCCACTTCCACTCTCCCTCGCTCCCACTCCTTCCACCCCCTCTTCCTACCCCGGTGGGGAACCGGGTTGTTCATGGGGCCGCTCCCCAAAGGCACATGTCTGCCCGGCCGCACACGGAAATATCAAATCAGCAGGCCACATGGTGAGTCTGAGAACGAGCAGCCATCGCCCGTGGAGAAGCGTAGTGTGAGCTGCCGCTGTAGATCACAGACTCCGACAGCACCCCAACCACTTTGAAAAGAAGAAAGAGACATTAGAAAAGAAGAAGAAGCTGTTCACAGGTAAACTGGAAGAAGTCACCTGGGTCTACAAAAAACTCTGGTGCCATCTTTTCCAGCCTCACAATTTTTCCTTGTGGCTTAGGCCTCCAAATCCAGGCATCAGTCTGGTAATTAACTTCTGTACCCTTTACTCCTATAGCAGGGCAACCAAAGCTGTACAGAATACCCACTTGCAGACTCGACAAACTGTTATGTAACTGCAACACAACTTCCTAATTCCTATACTCAGTGCCCTGTCCGAAGAATGCCAGCAAGCCAAATACATTCTTCACTACCCAAATGGCAAATAACGCTGAATCTGGTCAACTATAGACTTGTACTCTTATAACCCGCCGATCTGTAACACTCCCAACGACCCTATCAGTCACCGTGTAAGTCGCTTCCTGGTGTGCTCTCCCAAATACCATGCTTCACATTTACCTGATTGAAAGCCATTAGCCAAACTTCAGCCCATGTGCTGAACTCATCAAGATTCCTTGTAATTTCATGTAATTTCATAGGATTTACATAGGCTTTTGCATGATCTACCACACCACCTCTTAGTCTCATTGCATACTAAGCATGATTTGTACACTTTCATCCAAAATGTTTACATAAATCACAAACTACAGAAGTCCTAGCATTGACCCCTGTGGCTTGAAACTTGACACAGGTCTTCATTTTGAGAAATACCCCTCTTCCTAACTCTAAGCCAGTTATGTATCCAATTTACCATTTCCCTCCAGTCAAGCATAACTTCCCATGCACAAAGCCATGCGAACGCCTCCTAATGAAACTGTCTATCCCAATATTGTTAGATCCTGTCCTTCAGAATTCCCTCCATAACATCCGCTCTACTCATATCAGACTGACAAGACTGTATTTCCCTCGCTTGTGTTTTCTACCTTAAATGATGGGACAGCAGTGAGTACCCCAGTTTTTGGAAACTTCACCTACGGCTAATGATAAAGAAAACATTACTGTACGGGCCCCTTCAGTTTCTTTATCCAGTCTCCCACAACGTCGGAGATGCTCTTGGTCAGACTCTGGAGATTTATCCACCTTAAAGCACTGTAGGGCTGCCAATACCTCCTCCTGATAATCTGAATTTCCTCCAATACATCTCCATTGTTTCCCTTAACTCTTACGAAATCATGACATTTTCCTCAGTAAACAATGAGGAGATATATTTATTGAAACTCCCACCTGCAACTTTCTCCTGAGCCACCCTTGTGTTGGTTATATTGCTAGAGACTACTTGGAATTTTCCTCAACCTTTCCAGCCTGATCCATCTCATACCTTCTCTTTGCCTTCCTGATATCCCTCTAGAATATTCTCAATATTTTCTTAAATAGTCTTCACTAATTTAATCATTTTTTCTAATCATTTTACATTGATTAAGAGAAATTTCTTCTCCAAGGTTGTGGTGAACATATTCAGTTCAACTGCATGAAATAAATTAAAGTCAAATCATTCAATATATTCAAGAAGCAGCTGAATATTGTTTGTATCTGATGGAATCAAGAGATAGAGGAAGAAAACTCTCTCCAAACAGCCAATCATGATGTATTACTTCTCATCTTTGTTACCAGGAGGAATATAGTCTCCCTGTCTTTGCTGTTTTACTCTGCTTGCCTGAGAATTCAGTCGCCCTCTACAGGATAGACAAGAGACTGCAGATGCTGGAATCTGAAGCAACAGACAAAATGAATCAATTAGCTTTATTATCACTGACATAGGTCATGAAATTCATTGTTTTTCAGCATCAATCCAGAACATGTAAAATGATGATAAATTATAATAACTAATGCAAAAGAGGAATAGTGAGATTGTGTTCATGGATTGATGGTTTGATCAGGAATCTGAAGGAAGAGAGGAAGAAGCTATACCTGAAACATTGAATGTGGTTCCTCAGTCTCAGTACTTCCTCTTCACTAGTAGCAATGAGAAGAGGGTATGAAACAGCTGCTGAGGGTCCTTAATGTTGGATGACACTGCCTTGAGACACCAACTTTTAAGACAAAATACTGGAGGAGCTCAGCAGGTCAGAGTATCTACAGAGAGGAAAGAAGAACCAACATTTCATGCTGACAGCGTGTCTTCGATGGTGTGGACTGTCCTGTCTGTGATAGCCTCTCACGATCCTGTGCATTGGAGCCTCCGTACCAAATGGTGATGCAACCAGGCAGAATGCTCTCCATCTGTAGAAATTTGCAAGTGTTTGGTGATTTACCAAATCTCCTTCAGCTCTGAATGAAGTGGAGCCCCTGGTACTTCATCAATGTACTAGGCACAGGATAAATCTTCTCCGATGTGCATGGAGAGTCAGTGAGATTGTATCGGCTGTAGACCTGTACCAGAATCAGAATCAGGTTTATTTCACTGACATGTTGTGAAATTTGTGGTTTTGCAGCAGCAGTACAGTTCAATAGTGGTAGCAATACTGGCAGTAACAAATTACAGCAGGTCCAGGTCCTTGCTCAGGCAGGAGATAATTCTAGCCATGACCAACCTCTCAAAGCACTTCATTACAGTGGGAGTCTTTGAGGCAGCTCACCCGACTCTTATTGGACACAAGTATGATTGTTGCCATTTTGAAGTATGTGGAAACCTCCGACTACAACAGTGATAGGTTAGAAACCATAGAAACCATAGAAACTACAGCACAGAAACAGGCCTTTTGGCCCTTCTTGGCTGTGCTGAACCATTTTCAGCCTAGTCCCACTGACCTACACACGGACCATATCCCTCCATACACCTCCCATCTATGTATCTGTCCAATTTATTCTTAAATGTTAAAAAAGAACCCGCATTTACCACCTCGTCTGGCAGCTCATTCCACACTACCATCACTCTGCGTGTGAAGAAGCCCCCCCCCAATGTTCCCTTTAAACTTTTCCCCCCTCACCCTTAACCCATGTCCTCTGGTTTTTTCTCTCCTTGCCTCAGTGGAAAAAGCCTGCTTGCATTCACTCTATCTATACCCATCATAATTTTATATACTTCTATCAATTCTTCCCTCATTCTTCTACGCTCCAGGGAATAAAGTCCTAACCTATTCAACCTTTCTCTGTAACTGAGTTTCTCAAGTCCCAGCAGCATCCTTGTAAACCTTCTCTGCACTCTTTCAACCTTATTAATATCCTTCCTGTAATTTGGTGACCAAAACCGAACACAATACTCCAGATTTGGCCTCATACAACCTCATCATAACATTCCAGCTCTTATACTCAGTACTTTGATTAATAAAGGCCAATGTACCAAAAGCTCTATTTACGACCCTATCTACCTGTGACACCACTTTTAGGAAATTTTGTATCTGTATTCCCAGATCCCTCTGTTCTACTGCACTCCTCAGTGCCTTACCATTTACCCTGTATGTTCTACCTTGGTTTGTCCTTCCAAAGTGCACTACCTCACACTTGTCTGTATTAAACTTCATCTGCCATTTTTCAGCCCATTTTTCTAGCTGGTCCAAGTCCCTCTGCAGGCTCTGAAAACCTTCCTCACTGTCTACTACACCTCCAATCTTTGTATCATCAGCAAATTTGCTGATCCAATTTACCACATTATCATCCAGATCATTGATATAGATGACAAATAACAATGGACCCAGCACTGATCCCTGTGGCACACCACTAGTCACAGGCCTCCACTCTGAGAAGCAATTCTCTACTACCATTCTTTGGCTTCTTCCATTGAGCCAATGTCTAATTCAATTTACCACCTCTCCATGTATACCTAGCGACTGAATTTTCCTAACTAACCTCCCATGCGGGACCTTGTCAAAGGCCTTACTGAAGTCCATGTAGACAACATCCACTGCCTTCCCTTCATCCACTTTCCTGGTAAACTCCTCGAAAAACTCCAATAGATTGGTCAAACATGACCTACCACACACAAAGCCATGTTGACTCTCCCTAATAAGTCCCTGTCTATCGAAATGCTTGTAGATTCTGTCTCTTAGTACTCCCTCCAATAACTTACCCACTACTGACGTTAAACTTACCGGCCTATAATTTCCCGGATTACTTTTCGATGTTTTTTTAAACAACGGAACAACATGAGCCACTCTCCAATCCTTCGGCACCTCACCCGTAGACAGCGACATTTTAAATATTTCTGCCAGGGCCCCTGCATTTTCAACACTAGTCTCCTTCAAGGTCTGAGGGAACACCCTGTCAGGTCCCAGGGATTTATCCACTTTAATTTTCCTCAAGACAGCAAGGACCTCCTCCTTTTCAATCTGTACATTTTCCATGATCTCACTACTTGTTTCCCTTAATTCCATAGACTTCATGCCAGTTTCCTTAGTAAATACAGACGCAAAAAAAACATTTAAGATCTCCCCCATTTCCTTTGGTTCCGCACATAGCCGACCACTCTGATCTTCAAGAGGATCAATTTTATCCCTTACAATCCTTTTGCTCTTAATATACCTGTAAAAGTTCTTTGGATTATCCTTCACTTTGACTGCCAAGGCAACCTCATGTCTTCTTTTAGTCCACCTGATTTCTTTCTTAAGTATTTTCTTGCACTTCTTATACTCCTCAAGCACCTTATTTACTCCCTGTTTCCTATACATGTCATACAACTCCCTCTTCTTCTATATCAGAGTTGCAATATCCATTGAGAACCAAGGTTCCCTATTCCTATCCACTTTGCCTTTAATCCTGACAGGAACATACAAACACTACACTCTCAAAATTTCTCCTTTGAAGCCTTCCCACCTACTGATCACATCCTTGCCAGAGAACAAGCTGTCCCAATCCATACTTCTTAGATCTTTTCTCATTTCTTCAAATTTGGCCTTCTTCCAGTCCAGAACCTCAACCCTAGGACCAGATCTATCCTTGTCCATGATCAAGTTGAAACTATTGGTGTTATGATCACTGGAACCAAAGTGCTCCCCTATACAGACTTCTGTCACTTGTCCTAACTCGTTTCCTAACAGGAGATCCAATATTGCATCCCCTCTAGTTGGTCCCTCTATATATTGATTTAGAAAACTTTCCTGAACACATTTTACAAATTCTAAACCATCTAGACCCCTAACAGTATGGGAGTTCCAATCAATATATGGAAAATTAAAATCCCCTACCACCAGAACTTTATGTTTGCTGCAGTTGCCTGCTATCTCTCTGCAGATTTGCTCTTCCAATTCTCGCTGACTATTGGGTGGTCTATAATACAATCCCACTAATGTGGCCATACCTTTCCTGTTTCTCAGCTCCACACATAAGGACTCAGTAGACAAGCTCTCTAATCTGTCCTGCCTGAGCACTGCTGTATTATTTTCCCTGACAAGCAATGCCACTCCCCCACCTTTCATTCCTCTGCCTCGATTACATCTGAAATATCGGAACCCTGGAATATTAAGCTGCCAGTCCTGCCCCTCCTGTAGCCAAGTTTCACTAATTGCTATAACGTCATAATTCCACGTGTCAATCCACGCCCTCAACTCATCCGCCTTCCTCGCAATACTCCTAGCATTGAAATATATACACCTCAGAAGATTTTTACCACCACTCACAACCTTTCCATGAGCGGATTTGCTTGAACTTTTAACATCATTTATTTTCACCCCAGCCACACTGTCAGCTCTGGCACTCTGGTTCCCATCCCCCTGCGAATCTAGTTTAAAGCCTCCCCAATAGCACTAACAAACCTCCCTGAAAGGATATTGGTCCCCCTGTAGTTCAAGTGTAACCCGTCTCTCTTGTACAGGTCCCACCTGCCCCAGAAGAGCTCCCAATGATCCTGAAATCTGAAACCCTGCTCCCTACACCAGTTCCTCAGCCACTTGTTCATCCTCCAGAGCATCCTATTCTTACCCTCACTGGCGCATAGCACAGGTAACAATCCTGAGATTACCACCCTCGAGGTCCTGCTTTTCAACTTCCTACCAAGATGATAGATGTTGAAGATATTCTTGGGGACTTCCGGTAGCGCTCATGGAGTGAAGTCGCGTTCTTGACTCGCTCCATTACCTCTGAGTTTTTCTTCTTATGATCAGCTATATTTGAATTAACCATTAAGGCATCAACTTTTACAATACTTTGAAATAAATTGGGCTCTTCGATAATTGGATGCGTTTAAGGTCTGCTATGTCTAAGAATGGAAAAAACGGGAAGGACGGCAAACCTCCGGGTAGACCGAAAGGTACCGATTTCCCTCCGACTGAACCACCAGTGACTTTGAAAGCTATATCGGAGCTAATTCGTGAGGAAATTTCAACTAGTTTCCAGAAAATTGCCGATTCAATCGAGAAGATACAAATATCTATTATGGAACATCGGTCGGCTATATCTGATCTTCCAAAATCCACGCAATAAAGTGAGCTCAAGATGGAGAAAATCGAAGAAACAATTAATGTAATGAAGAAGAAACTCGACTTTCTGACCTTTAAAAACTCTGACTTAGAATCCAGAATGCGACGGCAGAATCTTCGAATGATTGGGGTGCGTGAAGCTGTTGAATCTGATAACCCTATGAAGTATTTTTCTCAACTTTTAAAAGATGCATTTCCTACTGTATTTCCTGACCAACCACCGTTATTGGATCGTGTTCACAGAGTTCCATCATACTCGCCTAGGTCAGATAAACCTAGACATGTCATTTTACGTTTTCATTACTTTCAAGACAAGGAGAAACTGTTTCGTTTCGTTCGATCTAAAGGTTACATTGATTTTCTGGATCTTAAGTTCCGATTCGTGGAGGATTTCAGTAAACCAATCCGGGATCAACGGGTTCATTACAGATCTGTGATGTCGGAACTCTACAAGATGGATTTAAAACCAGCGCTGCTTTACCCTGCACGTTTAAGGATTCGTACGTTGGATGGAGCCCTCCATTTTTTTTTAATCTCCATCGGATGCCCAAAGTTATCTGGATCAATTTTCACCTTCAACATCTTAATCATAATTTTTAACTATCTCCGTTGATCGGAGTTTGTGAATTTTTCGGTCTTAATTTTCTTTTTTGCCCTATATGGGCAGAAAAGTTTATTTTTCATTATTTAATATGGTTGCTAAATTTTCTTTTTAACTGCGTCATTTCTTTCTTTTTCCCAGGGGATTCTGGGTGGTTATTTCCTCACCGTCATTTTACGTATTTCCTTTGTGGCCTTAAATTTTGTAGTTTTTTAAAATCTATTTTGTTTTGTAGGTTTTTATAACTAGTTTATGTTAATAATCTCATTTTTTTTTGTTTTGTTTACTCATGGGTCTGGGGTTTATTGCGGTTTTTTTTATATTTTCTGGCTTTTATTCTGTTATATTATGTGTTTATTTTAATTGAGTTATTTTTTTTTATTCTTTTACTGTTTTATAATCAGCTGATCTTTTTTATATTTACACTTTTTTTAGGGAGCGTATACCGGAAGTCATGGGGGTAGTTTTAGTGCTTGCTTCTTTCGGGCTGGTCTGCGTTAGATTTAGCCTTGGGGTCATGGGGTGGGGTGGTGGGAGGGGCTTCACGTTTTAGTTTCCTTCTTCTTGGGCTATGTACATTATTGAAGTATTGGTTGCGTTCTTCTTCCCAGTATCTCTTGTATGTTCTGTTCCCTTTCCGGGTTCGTGGGTCGAGCCTATTGTCAATCCTCCTTGTTGTGGGTTGACTTTAGGGTTTATGGAGTCTATTATTAATTTTGTCTCCTGGAGTACTAATGGTCTTAATCATCCTATTAAAAGGAAAAAAGTTTTTAAAGTGTTCTGGAGACTTAAAGCACAAATTTTATTTTTACAAGAGACCCATGTGCGGAGGGGGGACAGACTACGTTTTTTTAAATTCTGGAAGGAACAACAGTTTCATTCGAACTCCAATGCTAAGATTCGAGGCGTCTCTATTTTTATAGACTCCTCAGTTACTTTTATACAACATGATATTATTTCTGATCCGAATGGTAGATTTCCATTGGTTAGTGGTCTACTATTTAATAAAAAGGTAGTTTTGGTTAATGTCTATGCTCCTAATATGGACTGTCCGGAATTTTATAAATCATTATTTAATCAGTTCCCGAATTTGAATGAGTTTTCATTGATCTGGGGTGGAGATCTTAATACCTGTTTGTCTCCAGCTTTGGACCGTTCGGCTCCTCTACGGACCTTACCTGATAAATCTGCAACTTTGATTAATTCATTCCTTTCTGATTCTGGGTCGACGGACATTTGGCGTTTTTTGCATCCTCAGGAAAAAGATTTTTCTTTTTTTTCACATGTTCACCATTCCTATTCAAGAATTGATTATTTCTTTATTGATTCTCGTCTTATTTCTTCAGTGATTAAATGTGATTATGACTCTATAACCATTTCGGATCATGCTCCACTGAAGCTTTCTATTAAAATTCTGGCCAATATACAAAATAATAGACAATGGTGTTTTAATTCGCTGTTGCTTCAGGACTCGGACTTTGTTAACTTTATGAATGAACAGATTGATCTTTTTTTTACAATTAACTATACAGAGGATATTTCTGTGAACATTCTTTGGGATACTTTTAAAGCTTATATTGGTGGTCAGATTATCACGTATTCTGCTGCTTTGAGGAAGAAGCTGAAGCAGGAGGAGTTGGTAATTGTGGACAAGATTAAGGAAATTGATAAGAAATATGTTATAGCTCCTTCTGAGGAGTTATATAAACAAAGAACTGAACTTCAAATGGAACACAGTTTATTACTTTCGTCCTCGATTGTAAACCAATTAAAGAAAACAAGAAGTGAATTTTATGTACACAGTGACAAAATGGGCAAACTGTTGGCTAATCAACTGAAGTCTAATTATGCTAAATCTCAAATTAATCAGATTTATAACCAAAATTACCGACTGATACTTGATCATGTGGGGATTAATCAAACCTTCTGTGATTTTTATTCTTCCTTATATCAATCAGATTCTCCTCAAGATTCTAAATATATGAATGATTTTTTAGATAATCTAGACTTCCCTGAGATTTCACAGGATATGTCTTCTATGTTAGATACTCCCATTACCACGGATGAGATTAAGAATGTTATTTTCTCTATGAATTTGGGGAAAGCTCCTGGCCCTGATGGGTTTACCGTAGAATTTTATAAGTGTTTCGCTCCTTCATTAATCCCTTGGTTCTGCAGGGTTTGAGAGGCTTCATTAAAACTTGGTAAACTTCCTGAATCTTTCAATAGAGCGTCAATTTCTCTAATATTAAAGAAGGATAAAGATCCTGCTCAATGTGCATCTTATAGACCAATATCTTTATTAAATGTTGATTCTAAAGTTTTTTCTAAGTTATTAGCAAATAGATTAGAAAAAGTACTTCCTTCTATTATTTCGGAAGACCAAACGGGTTTTATTAAAGGTCGTTACTCTTTTTATAATATTCGCACACTGTTAAATATTGTTTATACTCCCTCACAAAATGTTCCTGAGTGTGTTATCTCTTTAGATGCTGAGAAAGCTTTTGATAGAGTAGAATGGCCTTATTTATTTAAGGTGCTTGAAATGTTTAATTTTAGCTCGAAATTTATATCCTGGATTAAACTGTTATATCATTCTCCTGTGGCCTCGGTCCGTACTAACTCTTTAAGTTCACCTTTTTTCCCTCTTTCTCGAGGTACTCAACAAGGTTGTCCTCTTAGTCCTTTATTATTTGATATTGCATTAGAACCTCTTGCAATTGCCATTCGAGAATCTCCAAATATTACTGGGATAACTCGGGGCTTAAAGTCCCATAAAATATCACTCTATGCTGATGACTTACTTTTATATATTTCTAATCCCCAAAAATCCATCCCGGCTGTTTTAGAGCTATTAGCACAATTTGGTCTTTTTTCAGGTTATAAATTAAATCTTAGTAAGAGTGAACTTTTCCCGATTAATAAACAAATTCCCTTATCTCATAACTTTCCATTTAAATTGATTAATAATTATTTTTCATATCTTGGGATTAAAATTACTTGTAAATACAAAGATTTATTTAAGATTAACTTTTTACCATTAATAGACCATATTATTCAACTTTCATCTAAATGGTTTCCTTTATATTTAACTTTGATTGGTCGTATTAATGCAGTTAAGATGTTTTTTTTTTGCCAAAATTTTTATATATATTTCAGGCATTACCAATCTTTGTTCCAAAATCTTTTTTTGACAAAGTTGACTCTAAAATTTCTTCATTTATTTGGCAAAATAAAAACCCGAGACTGGGTAAAATACATTTACAGAAAGCTAAGAGAGATGGAGGCTTAGCATTACCTAACTTTAGATTTTATTATTGGGCAATTAATATTCGACATATGAAATTCTGGTTACTTGACCAGGATATACTATCCATTCCTAAATGGGTAGCATTGGAATTACAATCTGTTCAGGGTTATACACTTGGCTCTATTTTAGGTTCCTCTCTTCCTTTTGATTTGAAACGCCTTAAACAGGTGTCTAACCCGATAGTTAAATATACCTTACGTATTTGGTTTCAATTCAGATTTTACAATTAGTAGATTAGCAGATTTTACAATTAGTCAATACTTCCTCTATCTGTGCTAAACATTCCCTAATTCAATTTAAAGTGTTCATAGAGCACATATGTCCAAAGATAAATTAGCGCACTTTTATTCTCATATTAATCCTTTTTGTGATAGATGTCCGGGGCAGATAGCCTCTTTAACTCATATGTTTTGGTCTTGCCCTACTCTGGAAACTTTTTGGAGAGGCATTTTTAATATTATCTCCAAGGTATTGAATATAGATATCTCTCCTCATCCTATTACTGCTAACTTTGGACTACCTAAAATTTCCAGTAATCTTTCCCCTTCAGCCCGTAGAATGATTGCATTTCTTACTTTAATGGCAAAAGATGTATCTTACAACATTGGAAAGAGCTTAATGCTCCAACTACCTTTTTTTGGTTTTCTCAGACGATATTATGCTTGAATTTGGAGAAAATTAGAAGCAATCTTTATGACTCCTCATTTAAATTTGAACAGACCTGGAGATCTTTTATTCAATATTTTCATTTAATGTAATATATACCCTTCTTGTTTCTTTTTACTGTTTTTAATGGAGGTCGGGATTGAGGACGTGATTTTAAGTTTTTTAACTCTGTTTGGTTTCAAGTTAGCCCATTGCTTTGCTTTGCTTTTAGTTAGTTGCACGGTGGGTTTTTTTTGGGGGGGTTTTTTTCCTTTTCTCTATTGATATATGTATAAAAATTAGTATACTATTATGTTACCTTGGTACGTTATGTTTAAATTACATTGTTTGTAGTATTTTTTTTGTATTAATATCTTCTGTAATTTTATTATATTCTAACAGTGTATTAGTGCCTATATGGCTTACCTTTTTGTATACTTATTCAATAAAAAGATTTAAAAAGAAAGAAAAAGATATTCTTGAACACTCCAGCCAGCCGGTCGGCACAGTTTTCCTGTATCCTGTCAGGTACACTGTTGTGTTCTGCTGCCTTGCGAGGGTTCATCCTTTTGAAGGATGTTTCAACGTTGACCTCTGATCCGAGCTGCTGGGGGGGTTTGCACAATATAGATTTATTCTCCATTTCAAAGCAATCATAAAAGACATTGATCAGATCAGGGTTTGAAGCTGATACTTGTGATGACAGCCTTTGCCTTATAAGAAGTAACGGCATGCAGACCCTGCTACAACTGTTATGTATCTAACCACGTGAAATTGCCTTTTCATTCTCAT
The DNA here is from genome assembly GCF_963921235.1 of Mobula hypostoma. NCBI lineage: Eukaryota > Metazoa > Chordata > Chondrichthyes > Myliobatiformes > Myliobatidae > Mobula > Mobula hypostoma. Next base: position 28,740,438 of record NC_086101.1, read on the forward strand.
GGTGGCCTTCCGTAGGTCATGTGTGGGCCTCTTCACGATGTCTAGACCATCGGCCTTGGGCACCACAGATCTGCCACACGGTGGACTGTGAATCCCCTGGTTCATCAATGGCTTCTTGTTTGGTTAGACTCAGTATGTTCTCAAAAATACACACTTACCCACGCAAGTCTCGATGAAGTCAGTGAAGGCTGTGGCTGTCTTTCAGATCTAAGATGAACCCCTGAATATGGTCTAGTTGATTAATTCAATGCAGTCCTGTAAGTGTTCTTCTTCTTCCCTTGACTATCCCTTCGTTGTCCTTCTATTTTTCTTCATGTGGACTCTCAGAGGCTGATGGGTGACTTGATAGGAGTGTATCGTGCTATGGGCAGTACAGATAGTCAGAGTCTTTTTCTGGGAATTTCAAATACTGGAGGGCATCAGTTTAGTGAACAGAGGGATGTGGATGATGTGCAGGCTGATGGGATATTTTAAAATTGTTCTATATTCAGCACAGATATGGTGTTGCAGGAAATCAGCATCCATCATTACATAATCATAGTCATAGTCATAGTCATACTTTATTGATCCCGGGGAAAATTGGTTTTCATTACAGTTGCACCATAAATAATTAAATAGCAATAAAACCATAAATAGTTAAATAGTAATATGTAAATTATGCCAGGGAAATAAGTCCAGGACCAGCCTATTGGCTCAGGGTGTCTGACCCTCCAGAGGAGGAGTCGTAAAGTTTGATGGCCACAGGCAGGAATAACTTCCTATGTGTTGCATCTCAGTGGAATGAGTCTCTGGCTGAATGTACTCCTGTGTCCACCCAGTACATTATGTAGTGGATGGGAGACATTGTCCAAGATGGCATGCAACTTGGACAGCATCCTCTTTTCAGACACCACCATCAGAGAGTCCAGTTCCATCCCCACAACATCACTGGCCTTACGAATGAGTTTATTGATTCTCTTGGTGTCTGCTACCCTCAGTCTGCTGCCCCAGCACACAACAGCAAATATGATCACACTGGCCACCACAGACTCGTAGAACATCCTCAGCATCGTCCGGGAGATGTTAAAGGACCTCAGTCTCCTCAGGAAACAGAGACGGCTCTGACCTTTCTTGTAGACAGCCTCAGTGTTCTTTGACCAGTCCAGTTTATTGTCAATTCGTATCCCCAGGTATTTGTAATCCTGCATCATGTCCACACTGACCCCCTGGATGGAAACAGGGGTCACCGATGCCTTAGCTCTCCTCAGGTCTACCACCAGCTCCTTAAGTCTTTTTCACATTAAGCTGCAGATAATTCTGCTCACACCATGTGACAAAGTTTCCTACCGTAGCCCAGTACTCAGCCTCATCTCCCTTGCTGATGCATCCATCTATGGCAGAGTCATCAGAAAACTTCTGAAGATGACAAGACTCTGTGCAGTAGTTGAAGTCGGAGGTGTAAATGGTGAAGAGAAAGGGAGACAAGACAGTCCCCTGCGGAGCCCCAGTGCTGCTTATCAATCTGTCAGACACACAGTGTTGCAAGCACACGTACTGTGGTCTGCCAGTCAGGTAATCAAGAAACCATGACACCAGGAAAGCATCCACCTGCATCGCTGTCAGTTTCTCCCCCAGCAGAGCAGGGCGGATGGTGTTGAACGCACTGGAGAAGTCAAAAAACATGACCCTCACAGTGCTCGCTGGCTTGTCCAGGTGGGCGTAGACACGGTTCAGCAGGTGGACGATGGCATCCTCAACTCCTAGTCGGGCTGGTAGGCGAACTGGAGGGGATCTAAGTGTGGCCTGACCATAGGCCTGAGCAGCTCCAGAACAAGTCTCTCCAGGGTCTTCATGATGTAGGAGGTCAATGCCGCTGGTCTGTAGTCATTGAGGCCGCTGGGGCGCGGCGTCTTCGGCACAGGGACGAGGCAGGATGTCTTCCACAATACAGGAACCCTCCGGAGCCTCAGGCTCAGGTTGAAGACATGGCGAAGTACTCCACATAGCTGAGGGGCACAGGCTTTGAGCACCCTGGTACTGACACCATCTGGTCCTGCAGCCTTGCTTGGGTTGAGATGTTTCAGCTGTCTTCTCACCTGTTCAGCTGTGAAGCCCACCATGGTGGTTTCATGTGGGGAAGGGGTATAGTCATGAGAGCAGGGTGGGGCACTGTGAGGAGGGGTAGGAGGGGAGAGTGGAATATGTGTTGGCTGAGGGCCGACAACAGATGACTCATGTGGGGGATGAGCAGGGGCCACAATGTCAAATCTGTTAAAGAACAGGTTAAGTTCGTTGGCCTTGTCCACACTGCCTTCAGCCCCTCTGTTGCTAGTTTGCCGGAACCCAGCGATGATCCTCATCCCACTCCAGACCTCTCTCATGTTGTTACGGACCCCCATCACACAGGACATGCTCTCTTCTTGCTGCTGTCATCAGGAAGAAGGTACAGGAGTCTCAGGGCTCTCACCATCAAGTTCAGGAATAGTAACTTCCTCAACCATTAAGCTCTTGAACCAAAGGGGATAACTTCATGCAACTTCACTTGCCCCATCATTGAAATATTTCCACCAACAATGGACTCACTTTCAAGGACTCTTCATCTCATGTTCTCAATAGTTGTTGCTCATTTATTTATTATTATTAATTTTTTTTGTATTTGCACAGATTGCTGTCTTCTGCACTGTGGCTGAATGCTCAAATTGGGCAGTCTTGTATTAATTTCATTCTGGTTATTATTCTATAGCTTTATTAATCTTTTGGAAAATTATAGAAAATTAATCGTTGGGTTGTATTTGTTGGCATATATGTACCTAATTACTTTGAGTAAGTTGCTTTAGGGGTGAAACATCATAATGGTCAGTTACAGATGGGACTAGATCTGAGGAGATGCAATGCAAGTTATCATGGGGGATCCAGAAAGGAGGTTCAGAGATCAGACTGTGGTGCAGACAGAGGTAAAGAATCTCCTCTGGCACTGATTCCAAAATAATACCACCATCTGCACAAAAATGTCACCCCTCAATTTCCTCTTAAAGTTTTCCCACCAGAACTCTGTGACTATGACTCAGCGCATTTGCAACACCTATGCCCCTCATGATTTTATTCACCTCTTGTCTCTTACACTCTAAGGAATAATGTCCTAACTAGTCCAATCTCCCCCTATAATTCATTTCCCCCAAATCCTAGCAGAATCCTTTTCTCTGCACTCTTTCCAGTTTAATAACATTTTTCCAATAGCAGGCTGACTAAAACTGAACACAATACAGCAGAGTTGGCTCACCGGTGCCTTGTGCAAATGTATCATGCTCTCCCTACTTTTATACCTGGTACCCTGACTTATGAAGCCCAGCATGCTAGAAGCCACCTTCTCCACCTTGTCAGCCGGTGCCTCTATTTTCAATGAACCATGTATTTGTAGTCCAAGGCCCCTCTGCTCTATAACACTCCCCAGGGCCCTGATGTTTATTGTGAAATTACTACCTGGATTAGACTTGGCAAAACACAACATTTCACACATACTTGAATTAAAACTCTTATTTGCCACCTTCATTGTCCAGTCTACCACCTATTTTGTTGTCGTAGAACATAGAAATCTGCAGCACATTACAGGCCTTTTGGCCCACAATATTGTGCCAAGCTTGTAACCTACTCTAGAAACTGCCTAGAATTTCCCTACCGCATAGCCCTCTATTTTCCTAAGCTCCATGTACCAATCTAAGAGTCTCTTATGGTTTCAGACCCTATTGTTTCAGCCTCTATCACCATTGCTGGCAGTGTATTCCACGCACCCACCGCTCTCTGTGTGAAACCTCTGTGTCATGATCAACCTTACTAACCATGTCTTAGTCATGTCTAAACTGTTGATATAGATGACAAACAGCAATGCCCACTGTCAAGCACAAAGGTATACCAAAATTTACGGGCATTTGGTCTGAGAAACAACCTTTCGGAATCCTTTTCTGCTTCCTACTATCAAATAAACTGTGTATCCAGTAAACCAGATCTTCCTGTATTCCATGTGATCTATTCTTTCTGAGCAGCCAACAACCTGAAATCTTCTCAAAGATCACAGGACATAAGAACAGAATCAGGTCATTCAGCTTGTTGAGTCTGGTCCACTGTTCAATCACGGGTGATTTATTTTCCCTTTCAACTCCGATTCCCCTGCCTGCTTCCTTTAACCTTGACACCCTTACTAATCAAGGACCTATCAGCCTCTGGTTTAAATATACCCAATGCTTTGGCCCCCAAAGCCATCTGTGTCAATGGATTCCACACATTCACCACCCACTGACTGAAGAAATTCCTCCTCATCACTGTTCTAAAAGGATCTCCTTGCATTCCGACATTGTGCCCTCTGCTCCTAGACTCTCACACTAATTGAAACATCCTCTTCACGTGCACTCTATTTGCTCCCTTAAATATTCATTAAGTTTCAATGAGATCCCCCTAATTCTTCTAAATTCCTTTGAGTACAGGCCCAGACCCGTCAAATGCTCTTCATACATTAACTATTTCATTCCCCAAATCATTCTCATAAACCACCTGTGAACCTTCTCCAGTGCCCACATATCCTTCCTTATGGGGCCCAAAACCACTCACAGTGTATCACTTGTGATCTTATCAATGCCTTATTGAGCTCAGCATAATATACTTGCGTTTATATTCTAGTCCTCTTTGAAATGAATGCTAACATTACATTTGCCTTCATTACTATCAACTGAACCTGCAAGTTAACCTTCAGTGAATTCTGTACTAGAACCGCACATTATCACTCCCAAGTCCTTTTGCACCTCTGACTGATTTCTGAATTCACTCCCCATGTAGAAAATAGTCTGTGCCTTAAAATTTGCACAAACACTGTCCAAGGGATGGACCCATTAACCAGAAAGCCCCTGAGTCAAACTGATCAGAATAAAACTGTTACTCAGGGATTGTCAGCCACAATTTCCCTAAATCTGTGATGAAATAAATCAGCAATTACCTCTCGATTTTCAGCAATTGATACACTTGTAAAACAGACAATCCAGCACATGGCATGCTGGGGGTTCCAGGACAGCTGATTTTGCCTACTATTGGATGCTTCTCCTATTAATATTTCACCACTTCCATTTCACTATTTTCCATAGAATATGAAGCCCATCAATGCTTTAAGCTCAGTGAGTTCATGTATTATGCAATAAAGGTATTCAAACTCAATGAGTTTCAGGGAACTTGGGAAGCAGAACCTGGTGAGTTTCAGCCGGTGTGTTTCAGGCCCACTCTCCAGACCCTGGCTCTGCACACACTCACAGCCCACATTCAGCATCCTGGCTCCAGCTCCAGATCCCAGCTCTGTCCACACACAGGACCACCGGTCCACACTCTGGAGCTGGGCTGCTAATGCACACTCTGTCCTTTCAATTGGTCCACACTCCAGACCTGTCCTCTGCCCACATACCCTGTGTGCAGCCACAGTAAAATTAGCACAGCCTCACAAGTAGACACCTTGCAGATGGCAAACACTTGGTGAAGTAATGAGTGAGTCATATGTCACTCAACTGGTATTTTGAATACGGGATTATCAGAATTTTAGTGTATGAGGTTCTAAGATTGGCCTCATATTTACATCTTACTTTTAAAATATATATGTTCCCCATTTTTTGCACAGTTTTTAATCGGTTCAATATGCATATACTGTAATTGATTTACTTATTTATTATTATTAATTTTTTTCTTCTCCTTCTCTATTATGTATTGCATTGAACTGCTGCTGCTAAATTAACAAATTTCACGACACACGCCATTGATAATAAACCTGATTCTGATTCTGATTCTGACATACAGTGCCGAACAGGCCTTCTGGTCCTTTGAGTCTGCACTACCCAGAAATCTCCTGATTTATTCCCTAGCCTAATCATGGGACAATTTACAATGACCAATTATCCTACCAACATGTACGTCTTTGGAATGTGGGAGGAAACCGGAGCACCCAGAGGAAACCCACATTATCACGGGAAGAATGTACAAACTCCTTACAGACAGTGGTGGGAAATGAACCCAGGTCATTGGTACTAAGCTACCAAGTGGCCCATATATTTCATCTCAAAACAGGGGCATATTCAATACAGTGCCTTATGTGTGTCAATTCAATTCAGCTTTTTATATTTTGTTATATCTTTCATTTCAGGTCACAGGTGATTATTGAGTTTCCAGCTCTCAGTGGAATGATGTGTGAAGTCATGGAACTGGCTACTCTGGGCCGTCCTTTCCAGCTAGGAATGCTGTATGACTGCCGGTCAGATACTCTGATCCCAGGTATTGGAAGATCATCATATGAAAGAGTCATGGTCAATACAGTGTGGTAGATTCAGTTTACAAACCACAAGGTTCTGACAAGAACTCTGTAAATTTCAAAGCAGTTATGCAAATAAATAAGGATGCTCTAGGATTAAGATTGCTGGTTTACAATAAGGTCAATTTCAATATCATAAGATAACACCTGGCAAAGTCCATTGGGAGCAGCTACCTGCAGCAAAGTCTCCATCAGACAAGTGGAAGTCATTCTAAAGGGAAATATCAGAATTCAGAGCAAATGTATTCCCAAAGGATGAAAGGCAGGTTCAGTAAATCCAGGAAAACTTGGATGTTAAGGACTGTCCATGGAGCCAGATCACGTAAATTTATTCAACCAACACACACAAAAAATGCTGGTGGACACAGCAGGTCAGGCAGTATCTGTAGGAAAAAGTACAGTCGAAGTTTTGGGCCGAGACCCTTCGTCAGGACTAACTGAAAGAAGAGATAGTAAGAGATTTGAAAGTGAGAGGGCAGGGGGAGATCCAAATTGATAAGAGAAGACAGGAAGGGGAGGGATGGAGCTAAGAGCTGGCAAGTTGATTGGCAAAAGGGATATGAGGCAGGAGAAGAGAGAGGATCATGGGATGGGAGGCCTAGGGAGAAAGAAAGGGGAGGGGAGCCCACTATAGTGAGAGGGACAGAGGGAGAAAAAAGAGAGAGTGGAAAAAAAAGGGGAAAAATAATAATAATAAATACATAAGGGAGGGGGTACGAAGGGGAGGTGGGGCATTAACGGCAGTTAGAGAAGTCAATGTTCATGCTATCAGGTTGGAGGCTACCCAGACGGAATATAAGGTGTTGTTCCTCTAACCTAAGTGTGGCTTCATCTTGACAGTAGAGGAGGCCGTGGATAGACATATCAGAATGGGAATGGGATGTGGAATTAAAATGTGCAGGCACTGGGAGTTCCTGCTTTCTCTGGTGGACAGAGCGTAGGTGTTCAGCGAAACGGAAATTTATTCCTCATCTGAATTCGCCAAGAAGAGGCACATTGTTCAAAAATATTAGATATTGTGATGGTGAAATTCCAGTACAATTTATTAGTATGGCTAATCTAATAAGGTGTTCCATAGGCAGGCAGGGAGGAGATTGCTGGGATCCAGACAGAGATTGTTAACTATTCACTGGCCACAGGTGAGGTGTTAGTCCAGACAGGTCAGGCAACACCTGGGGAATTTGAAGCAGTAATGTGTCAGACCAGAGATCATTTGTCAGAAATTAAAGAGAGACAAAAATTCAGTAGCAGAGAAGGTGGGGAAAAGATGGAATGCAGAAGGGGAAGATTTCCAATAGGGTGAGAAATAATGAGCAAATGTGACTGTTAGATGCTTATGATACTGGAAGGGTCTGTCTCCTGTGCTGCATGCAGTTCAAGTTCAAACACTGATACAACCTCCAGGGCAGATTCCCACGACCTATCAACTGCTGCCTGAATGGCCTTCCTTTCATCATGAGGTCAGAAGTGTGAATGTTTACCAATATTTTCACAATTTGGATTCTATTTGCAACAAGATGATAAGTGACATTCACACTACAGAAGTTCGTAACAAGGATCTTGTTTGGGTCAGGCTGGTGAGCAGTTGTGGTCACAGTCGGCTGAGGGGCAATTAGGAATGTTCTAGCAGGGAAAGTAACTGTTCTAAACCAGTAAATTAATTGGTTCTGTTGGTCCTATATGTTATACTGTTACGAACCCGCAGGTTTCGTTTGCTGTGGACTGGCAGTTTAAAAGAGCGCTTCAGTGAGGCAGGACTATGATGTTGTTCACTGACTGACTCGCAGCTTGTTTACCTTAAAAACAAGGACACAGACAGTCACAGTCAGAAGTCACGAGAGAGAGAGAGAGAGAGAGAGAGAGAGAGAGAGCAAAAAGCAAAGGAAACCCTACCACCCCGTCTCCTTTCCCCTTCCCAGCCCTACCCTCCCCTCACGCCTCCCGCATATGCTGTTTAGGTCCTACCATCCCCCACACTTAGTTCAGCTGTCGGTCTCTTCTCAATACAACAGTAATGGTTGCCAGATTTTTAAAAATTCCTTGAGTCTGTCCTTGATAACGTATCTTATCCTCTCTGGATGCAGAGTCTCCATTAATGCAGCCCGCCATTGTCTGAGTGATGGAGTTTCCTCCTTTTTCCAAAACATCAGTATGAGTTTCTTTCCATTAAGTCTGCCATAGGTCAGGAGTTGTTGCTGAACAGTCTGGAATTTATTTGACCTCGCAGAAGTTCCAAAAATTATTAAAATGGGGTCTGGTAGTATCTGAACCTTTAGTACCCTCGATAGGACCTCAAATATTTGCTTCCAATACTCTTGTATCCTGGGACATAAAACATAACTATGTAACAAATTTCCCTCTGAGGACTTGCATTTCTCACACATTGAGGACACCTCTGGGAATATTTTATGAATCCTTTCTTTTGAGTAATGTAGTCTATGTAGCATTTTAAATTGTACTAAACAATGCCTGACATTGATGGAACAGGAGTTAACATACTCCAAAGCCTCATTCCATATAACCTCCTCTATCTCTGTACCCAACTCCTTTTCTCACTCTTTTTTAATATTATCCATTGTTGTATGGCAATTGTTTTGTATGGCATCATACAGATTGGCTTTGATGTGTCCTGTCCCTAAACATGTTCTTAAATGAATATCTAATTTATCAGTTTCTGCCATTTCAAAACCAAAAAGATGTGATCTTGTATACTGTCTGAGCTGGAGATACCTGAAAATCCCAATTTGTCCTGGAGCTGCCAAAATGACGCAAAAATCCTTCGTATATATAAGTCTCCAATGCTGCATATCCCTAATTCTCGCCATGCATCAAAGGCCCCATCTATGCATGAGCGGATAAAAGAGGGGTTCGCTGATATAGGTACAAGAAAAGAAAATGTTCTGAGTTTCAAATGCTTCCCCATTTGTCTCCACATCTGTTTGGTGCTATGGATAATGGGATTGCCTCAATAACAGGCTTTATTTAACCAAATAGGGGACGTAATGATTGCCCCTATGTAGGCAATCCTCATGCTCCATCTCCAACCATCCGAGAAGTACAACTGTCTCATCTATCCAGTATGTTATATGGCTAACCTTATCAGCCCAATAATAAAAAATAAAGTTGGGTATTGCCAGCCCCCTACTAGACTTATTCTTGCAGAGATGCTCTTTCCTAATTTGATGGGTTTTATAATTCCATATAAAAGGTAGAATTATTGAATCTAATCCTTTAAAAAAGGGTTTGGTAAGATAGAGGGGCAGGTTCTGAAACAGATAAAGCAGTTGGGGAAGAAAGATCATCTTGACTGCATTTACTCTACCCACTAAAGAAATTGGGAGTGTCTTCCAAAATTCTATTTTCTTTTTAATCTTTTCAATTACAGGGATAAAATTTGCTTCAAATAGAGAACTATATTTTTTGTTTATTACAATTCCAAGGGAAGTAAACTTCTCAAGGGTTATTTTGAATGGAAGTTGTTTAAGACCCTCCTGTTCTACTTGGACCGGGAATGATTCACTTTTCCCCCAATTAATCTTATACTCCTAGAAAGTGCCAAATAAATTGACTATTTCCAGCAATTCCCTAGATGACAGCAAGCCGAGCGACCCTGAGGGTGGCCAGGGGGGGCTACAACTGGAATAGTAATATATGGTTTCATTATAAAGAACAAAACATTGTCCGCATAAAGGGAAATTTTGTTGATAGTATATTCTGTATTGTACGCATTAATTTTGGGGTGAGAACGTATAGTCTCCACCAGTGGTTCCAGGGCCAACGCAAACAATAAGGGACTTAATGCACAGCCCTGTCTTGTGCCCCTGTGCAAACTGAATGGTTCCGAGAGGGTCTGATTAGTTAGTATTTTAGCACTAGGGTCACTGTACAGTAGCTTAATCCAAGTTATAAATTTGTCTCCCATTCCAAATTTTTCCAAAACCTCGTAGAGGTATTGCCATTCCACTTGGTCGAATGCTTTCTCAGCATCTAAACTTAATCTTATAATGTCTTCCTTAGGATTGTCTTGGGGAATGCATTATATTAAGAAGGTGCCTAATATTATGGAAAGAATTCCTTTTTACGGATAAACCCTGTTTGATCTGAATGTACCAATTTATTTATCTGCTGACTGAGTCTCCTTGCCAGCGTGTTAGTCAAAAATTTCTGATCTGAGTGTAGCAGTGAAATCGGCCTATAAGATCCTGCCTCCTCTTGCTCTTTGTTCTTTTTCAGAGTAAGCGTGATTATGGCCTTGTTCAGGGTTTGGGGTAACTTGCCAATTTCAAACGACTTTCTATACATACTTACCATATAAGGTGTTAATAAGTCACTAATCTTCTTATAAAACTCATTACTTATTCCATCTGAACCTGGACTCTTGCCATTTTTCAGGGATCTTATTGTTCTTACTATTTCGTCATTTGTAATCTCTGCTTCCAAAGCCTGACACTCCATCAGATTGAGTGAAGGTAGCCTACAGGTGTCTAGAAATGTATGCACGCTCCCCGTCAGTACATTAGATTGAGCTGCGTATAATTTTTCATAATACTGACGGAATCTTTGATTAATGTCTTTGATTGACATCAACGGAGTGCCCGAGTCTGATTTAATTTTATGAATGGCCCGATCACTTTCCAATTTGCGTAGCTGTCTTGCCAGCAATTTGTGCGGTCTATCACCAAATTCAAAGAAATTCTGTTTTGGAACCATAAAGGCTTTGCACATCCTTTCTGAGAGTATTTGGTAAAGTTTGTATTTTAATGCTGAAATTCTGTTGTTTTTTCTGCCAATGGTCGTTGCGCATTCTCCGTGTCTAGTTTACGTATTTGTTCTTCTGGTTCTATTTGTTCTGCTCTACTACGTTTCTTTAGGGAAGACTGAAAAGAAATTATACTTCCTCTAACATAAGGTTTAAATGTTTCCCATAGTAGTCCTGGGGTATTTCACTATTGTCATCTGTATCAAAAAACAATAAAATTTGCAATTCTAAATACTCACAAAATTTTGGGTTTGTAAGTAGCTGAGGATTAAACCTCCAATTTCTATGTATTTGCGTCGATTCACCCAGCTCCAGTGGAAAAAGTAACAGGGCTGTGGTCTGAGATGACAATATTATGACATCTTACGTTATCGACTTATGGCAGTATTTTGCCATCAAGGAGGAAATAGTCAATCCCGGTATATGAACTCTATGAGTGGAATGAATACTCCCTCCCTGTTGTGTTGAATAGTCTTCATATCTCACACAGATTCATATTGTCTATGTATGTTTTCAGCAGGTTACTTGCCTTTGATGGTAATGCCCTCTGATTGAAAGATCTGTCTAAATATGTATCCAGAACAAAATTAATATCCCCTCCAGTAACTAGGTTAGTGCTGGAGACCTCTGGTATCAATCCTAGAACTCATCTAAAAAATTCCAGGTAATCCCAGTTTGGTCCGTAGATATTCAGTAAGGTAACTGGCATAGATTGTATTTCCCCAATAACTATATCATATCTCCCATCCTTGTCCGCTATTGTCCTGACGAAGGGTCTCGGCCTGAAACATCAACTGTACTTCTTCCTAGAGATGCTGCCTGGCCTGCTGTGTTCACCAGCAACTTTTATGTGTGTTGCTTGTCCGCTATTGTTGTTAGGTGATGAAATGGAACGTTTCTGCGAATTATTATTGCCACACCTCTAGATTTCATTGGAAACTTTGAGGAATATACTTGGCCTATCCACTTGTCCCTAATTTTACAGTGAGCTTCATACTTCAAATGTGTTTCCTGCAAGAAGATCACATCGGCCTGTAGCGATTTTAGGTGAGACAGCACTTTACCACTTTTCACCAGCTCATTAATCCCGGGAACAAAAAGTAATGCGATTTCTTGTCCTCTGACCTCCTACCATCTCAGTATTTAACATCTGTACGATAATGTTTTTGATCTGTTCTGGACCTTGTAAATCTATCCGCTCATCAGAAATGAATGGACCCTAAACAGCACTCCCTTACCCCTGTCCCTCCCTCCCCCGACAACTCTCATCACCCTTGAAAGCTTGAAATAACCATCAAAAAAATCCATATCTCCATACACAAATACACCTAGTCAAAACCCTAGGAATAACTTCTTGATCTCTAACACTTCTCTGAACCAATTTAGTAGCTCCCCAGTTATATAGATGGTCACAAAGCCAAATCTGGCATTGGAATGAAAAAACTGAGAAAAACTAGCAAACAGAGATTATCGAGATGTTAAAGTAAGTGTGATTCTCAAAGCTATAACTTACTCTAGCACCAGAAAGTCTACCATTAACAACGTACTCCAGTTTAGACCAAGTCTTATTACTATCTGTGCACTCATAGGGCCTTAATCCAACATAGTACAATCCAAATATAACTCAGAGAGTCCTGTTTTCTACAGGGATTAGAGGTAGGGCCTCATTAATGTTTGAAACGTTCACAATTTCCTACCGTGGAGTTTTACTTGGGGCATCTTCATTCTGTAAGGGGTTTCTTCTCACTGTGCACAGTCACTTCTCAGCATTTCCCAAATGATGTTCCACATACCGGCAAGCTTCTTCTGGATCTGTAAACACTGCCTCGGTTCAATTAATTGTCACTCGTAGCTTCGCGGGATAGAGGAGGCCAAACTTGACTCTGGGTCTATCCGGCAGCAACCTCCTGACTGGTGTGAAAGCTGCACGTCGTTTAGCCACCGTGGATGGAAGGTCTCTGAAGATCTGAATCCTTTGTCCTTGATATTGTAGATTCTTGGTACCTTTCGCCTTCTGCATTATATGTTCAAATACATGGCAATAATTGACCCTCACAATCAGGTGTCCCGGCGGCTCGTCCCCCCCCGGGCGGGTCCGAAGTGCTCTATGTGCTCGGTCTATCACCGGAGCTTCTTCCAGGTTTGGAGCTTCTTTTGGCATCTGTGCCACGAAATCTCTTGTCCATGTTCCTTCCCCTCTTGTAGGCCCACAATTCTCAGATTCTGTCGTTTCGAACGTCTCCCTAAATCCAGGCATTTTTCATAAAGTTGTTCAACTTGCCCACAAAGTCGTTTCACCTTGCTTTCCAACTCCACAACCATGTCTGAAGCTCCATTAGCTGGCTCCGCTATCTCTTTCAGAGTTTGATCTTGTGTGTTCAACTGGGCTTTCGATGCGGTGATCGCGGTGTCATTTTCCGCTTTCAACGAAGCAATTTCATGTCTCAGAGACCGCTACCTCTGCAACTTTTTCTTACAGATGTCTGACTTCACTGTCGTTAGTTCTGCATGTAGCGACTCTACGGCCACCAATACTGCATTGTTGTCCATACTCTGTTGTCCTCACTCATGAGATCCGAGGTGTCAATTGGGCCTGTTTCTTTGTTCATCTCTGCCTTAGCCTTTCCTCTTCTCGGCATTTTGTAGTGCACTCCTTCACTCTTTCTCCGTCTGGTATGTATTGAAGAGCACCTTCCCTTCGTTTGCCACCCTAAACCCCAAATTGACTTTGTGTAAATGAAGTTTTAATATCAAATCTGCCGGAGCTACAGGAGGGTGTGTCCTACTTGCTCATGGCTCAACAGCGCCCCCTGACAACTGGTATCTATTAATTACCATCGTGGAACCTGTGGAATTCGACGTAATTGCCTTCTCTCTACTTTTACCCTGGATTACAAATCTCTCTCTCACCATTTATTCCGTGGATGAACTGAACTTCAATACTTTACCACCTCAGACATTAAGCCTTTTTCCCCTGAGCGCAATAGTTTGGGAGTTATATTTACACACACATACACATGACACTGTTAACTTTTGTTTATCTTGGTTAAGTTGCTATACTACAAGTAGATACAAATAAAGATAGTGGTTTTATCATCAAATCCAGACTCCAGTGCGAACTCTATTCCTGCTGGTTTATTTCTAAACGTTACAGTTCATAACAATATATTCATTCTAAATAGACACAATTCTCTGTCAAAAATTATTGAGAGTCTCAAAGGCTGAGTTGTCTGCCTGGTGCACTGGTTCAGAACATCTCAACTGACCTGCAGAGGAATTTAGAGTGGAAGAGGAAAGATCCAGTTGTGGTTCTTGTGGAAGCAAAGGAAGATGTTCTGTTGTGGGTATTTAAGCAGCTAGTGACGAAATAAAAGGCAGAATCAAAAAGATGATGATCTCCGGATTGTTTCCTGAGCCATATGCAATTTGACACTGGGTTTGAATTCGTGGAAACTGCCAACGGGACATCAACTGTCTCGACTTCACCACACCTTGTTCCAATTCCAACCTCACTCCTTCTGAACGCTCTGCTCTCCACTCCCTCCGCACTAATCCTAACCTTACTATAAAACCCGCTGATAAGGGGGGTGCTGTTGTAGTCTAGCGTACTGACCTCTACCTTGCTGAGGCACAGCGACAACTCGCGGATACCTCCTCTTATTTACCCCTCGATCATGACCCCACTAAGGAGCACCAGGCCATTGTCTCCCACACCATCACCGACTTTATCCGCTCAGGGGATCTCCCATCCACTGCTACCAACCTTATAGTTCCCACACCCCACACTTCCCGTTTCTACCTCCTACCCAAGATCCACAAACCTGCCTGTCCTGGTAGACCTATTGTCTCAGCTTGCTCCTGCCCCACCGAACTTGTTTCTGCATACCTCGACACGGTTTTATCCTCCCTTGTTCAATCCCTTCCTACCTATGTTCGTGACACTTCTCACGCTCTTAAACTTTTCGATGATTTTAAGTTCCCTGGTCCCCAACGCTTTATTTTCACCATGGATGTCCAGTCCCTATATACTTCCATCCCCCATCAGGAAGGTCTCAAAGCTCTCCACTTCTTTTTGGATTCCAGACCTAATCAGTTCCCCTCTACCACCACTCTGCTCCATCTAGCGGAATTAGTCCTTACTCTTAATAATTTCTCCTTTGGCTCCTCCCACTTCCTCCAAACTAAAGGTGTAGCTATGGGCACCCATATGGGTCCTAGCTAGGCCTGCCTTTTTGTTGGCTTTGTGGAACAATCTATGTTCCGTGCCTATTCTGGTATCTGTCCCCCACTTCTCCTTCGCTACATCGACGACTGCATTGGCGCTGCTTCCTGCACGCATGCTGAGCTCGTTGACTTTATTAACTTTGCCTCCAACTTTCACCCTGCCCTCAAGTTTACCTGGTCCATTTCCGACACCTCCCTCCCCTTTCTAGATCTTTCTGTCTCTGTCTCTGGAGACAGCTTATCCACTGATGTCTACTATAAGCCTACTGACTCTCACAGCTATCTGGACTATTCCTCTTCTCACTCCGTCTCTGGCAAAAATGCCATCCCCTTCTCGCAATTCCTCCGTCTCCACCGCATCTGCTCTCAGGATGAGGCTTTTCATTCCAGGACGAGGGAGATATCCTCCTTTTTTAAAGAAAGGGGCTTCCCTTCCTCCACTATAGTTAATTCAGAAACAAAGGTTCTGAACTTAAAGAGGGGTAACTTTGAAGGTATGAGACGTGAATTAGCTAAGATAGACTGGCAAATGACACTTAAAGGATTGACGGTGGATTTGCAATGGCAAGTATTTAAAGGTTGCATGGATGAACTGCAACAATTGTTCATCCCAGTTTGGCAAAAGAATAAATCAAGGAAGGTAGTGCACCCGTGGCTGACAAGAGAAATTAGGGATAGTATAAATTCCAAAGAAGAAGCATACAAATTAGCCAGAGAAAGTGGCTCACCTGAGGACTGGGAGAAATTCAGAGTTCAGCAGAGGAGGACAAAGGGCTTAATTAGGAAGGGGAAAAAAGATTATGAGAGAAAACTGGCATGGAACATAAAAACTGACTGTAAAAGCTTTTATAGATATGTAAAAAGGAAAAGACTGGTAAAGACAAATGTAGGTCCCCTACGGACAGAAACAGGTGAATTGATTATGGGGAGCAAGGACATGGCAGACCAATTGAATAATTACTTTGGTTCTGTCTTCACTAAGGAGGACATAAATAATCTTCCAGAAATAGTAGGGGACAGAGGGACAAGTGAGATGGAGGAACGGAGCGAAATACATGTTAGTAGGGAAGTGGTGTTAGGTAAATTGAAGGGATTGAAGGCAGATAAATCCCCAGGGCCAGATGGACTGCATCCTAGAGTGCTTAAGGAAGTAGCCCAAGAAATAGTGGATGCATTAGTGATAATTTTTCATAACTCGTTAGATTCTGGACTAGTTCCTGAGGATTGGAGGGTGGCTAATGTAACCCCACTTTTTAAAAAAGGAGGGAGAGAGAAACCGAGGAATTATAGACCGGTTAGCCTAACGTCGGTGGTGGGGAAACTGCTGGAGTCAGTTATCAGAGATGTGATAACAGCACATTTGGAAAGCAGTGAAATCATCGGACAAAGTCAGCATGGATTTGTGAAAGGAAAATCATGTCTGACGAATCTCATAGAATTTTTTGAGGATGTAACTAGTAGAGTGGATGGGGAGAACCAGTGGATGTGGTATATTTGGATTTTCAAAAGGCTTTTGACAAGGTCCCACACAGGAGATTAGTGTGCAAACTTAAAGCACACGGTATTGGGGGTAAGGTATTGATGTGGATAGAGAATTGGTTAGCAGACAGGAAGCAAAGAGTGGGAATAAATGGGACCTTTTCAGAATGGCAGGCTGTGACTAGTGGGGTACCACAAGGCTCAGTGCTGGGACCCCAGTTGTTTACAATATATATTAATGACTTGGATGAGGGAATTAAATGCAGCATCTCCAAGTTTGCGGATGACACGAAACTAGGTGGCAGTGTTAGCTGTGAGGAGGATGCTAAGAGGATGAAGAGTGACTTGGACAGGTTGGGTGAGTGGGCAAATTCATGGCAGATTCAATTTAATGTGGATAAATGTGAAGTTATCCACTTTGGTGGCAAAAATAGGAAAACAGATTATTATCTGAATCGTGGCCGATTAGGAAAAGGGGAGGTGTGATGAGACCTGGGTGTCATTATACACCAGTCATTGAAAGTGGGCATGCAGGTACAGCAGGCGGTGAAAAAGGCGAATGGTATGCTGGCATTTATAGCAAGAGGATTCGAGTACAGGAGCAGGGAGGTACTACTGCAGTTGTACAAGGCCTTGGTGAGACCACACCTGGAGTATTGTGTGCAGTTTTGGTCCCCTAATCTGAGGAAAGACATCCTTGCCATAGAGGGAGTACAAAGAAGGTTCACCAGATTGATTCCTGGGATGGCAGGACTTTCATATGAAGAAAGACTGGATGAACTGGGCTTGTACTCGTTGGAATTTAGAAGATTGAGGGGGGATCTGATTGAAACGTATAAAATCCTAAAGGGATTGGACAGGCTAGATGCAGGGAGATTGTTCCCGATGTTGGGGAAGTCCAGAACAAGGGGCCACAGTTTGAGGATAAAGGGGAAGCCTTTTAGGACCGAGATTAGGAAAAACTTCTTCACGCAGAGAGTGGTGAATCTGTGGAATTCTCTGCCACAGGAAACAGTTGAGGCCAGTTCATTGGCTATATTTAAGAGGGAGTTAGATATGGCCCTTGTGGCTACGGGGATCTGGGGGTATGGAGGGAAGTCTGGGGCGGGGTTCTGAGTTGGATGATCAGCCATGATCATAATAAATGGCGGTGCAGGCTCGAAGGGCCAAATGACCTACTCCTGCACCTATTTTCTATGTTTCTATGTTTCTATCAACTCTGCTCTCAAACGCATCTCCCCCATTTCACACACATCTGCTCTCACTCCATCCTCCCAACGCCCCACTAGGAATAGCATTCCCCTGGTCCTCACCTACCACCCCACCAGCCTCCGGGTCCAACATATTATTCTCCGCAACTTCCACCACCTCCAACGGGATCCCACCACTAAGCACATCTTTCCCTCCCCGCCCGCTCTGCTTTCCAGAGGGATCGCTCCCTACGTGACTCCCTTGTCCATTCGTCCCCCCCATCCCTCCCCACTGATCTCCCTCCTGGCACTTATCCATGTAAGTGGAACAAGTGCTACACATGCCCTTACACTTCCTCCCTCACTACCATTCAGAGCCCCAAACAGTCCTTCCAGGTGAGGCAACACTTCACCTGTGAGTCAGCTGGTGTGATACACTGCGTCCGGTGCTCCCGATGTGGCCTTCTGTATATTGACGAGACCCGACGCAGACTGGGAGACCGCTTTGCTGAACACCTACGCTCTGTCCGCCAGAGAAAGCAAGATCTCCCAGTGACCACACATTTTAATTCCACATCCCATTCCCATTCTGACATGTCCATCCACGGCCTCCTCTACTGTAAAGATGAAGCTACACTCAGGATGGAGGAACAACACTTTATATTCCATCTGGGTAGCCTCCAACCGGATGGCATGAACATCGACTTCTCTAACTTCCGCTAATGCCCCACCTCCCCCTCGTACCCCATCCGTTATTTATTTTTATACACACATTCTTTCTCTCACTCTCCTTTTTCTCCCTCTGTCTCTCTGACTATACCCCTTGCCCATCCTCTGTTCCCCCCCCCTTGTCTTTCTCCCCGGACCTCCTGTCCCATGATCCTCTCATATCCCCTTTGCCAATCACCTGTCCAGCTCTTGGCTCCATCTCTCCCCCTCCTGTCTTCTCCTATCATTTTGGATCCCCCCTCCCCCTCTCACTTTCAAATCTCTTACTAACTCTTCCTTCAGTTATTACTGATGAAGGGTCTCGGCCTGAAACGTCGACTGTACCTCTTCCTAGAGATGCTGCCTGGCCTGCTGCGTTCACCAGCAACTTTGATGTGTGTTGCTTGAACACGTGGAACATTGGCCCCATATTGGGGAAACATGGAAGTGCTCTGATGGACTGGGTTCCTCTAGGTTATGCCAGGTCCTAGCAAATCACAAAAAGTTTATTAAGGATAAGAAACTAACATGAAAAAAATGAACAGGGTGGTGAATACAGGACTGCATATTTTATATTTGAATGTATCCAGCTCAGTATAGGTAATAAGGTGGATGATCTTGTAGTGGAGTTAGAAATTGGTTGTCATTATGTTGTGTACATCACTGATTCGAGGCTGGAAAAAGATCATAGCTGGGAGCTTAACATCGGAGAATACATATCATATTGAAAAGACAGGTAGGTAGGGAGAAGTCGTGGGGTGTCTGTTGGTTTAAAAAAAATCAAGTAAAATTCAGAGAGAGAAGTGACATATGATAAGAAGATGTAGAAACCCAGGTGAGTAGATGTAAGATACTGTAAGTATAAAAAGACCCTGTTGGGAGTTATATACCGGCCTCTGAACTGTAGCCAGGGTGTGGGGTACAAATGGTGAGATAGAAAAGGCGTGTAAAAAAAAGGACAATGCTATGATGGTAATGAGATTTTTAATATGCAGAAATTGGGAAATTTAGGTTTGTGCTGGACCAGAAGAAAAACATTTTAGGATGCATATGAGAAGGCTTTCAGAGCAGCTTGTGGTCAAGCCCGCAAGGAAAAAGGTTATTCTGGATTAGAAAATGTGTAATGGAATGGATTTGATTAGGGAACTCAATGTAACGGAATATTTAAGAGGTGGTGATCATAATATGATAGAATACACCCTCAGTTTGAGAGGGAGAAGCTAATATAAAATATATCAATATTAGAGTGGAGTAAAGGGAACTAGAGAGGTATAGAAGAGGAGCTAGTCAAAGATGATGGGAAGGGGAACATGAGCAAGAATGACACCAGAGCAACAATGACTGGAGTTTCTAGAAGTAATTCGGAAGGCACAGGATTGGCTGATCCTCAAAAAGAAGCACATTGAGAAGCAAAGTCAAAGACAGCACAAAAGAGATGATATAATATACAGTGGGAAGCTTTCAAAAACCAATATAAGTCACCTGAAAGACCAATAAGGAGAGAAGATGAAATATGAAGGTAAGCTAGCCAATAATACAAAAGAGGATCCCAAAAAGGTTCTTTTTTACAGATTTATAAACCGTAGAGGCAAGAGTGGATATGAGACCACTGGAAAATAATGCTGGTGAGGTAGCAGAGGGAGACAAACAAATGGTGGAGAAACTCTATGAGTATTTTGGTCAGTTCTTCACTGTGGAAGACACAAGAAGTCTGCCAGAAATTTGAGTGTGTCAAGTGGCAGAAGTGACCGCAGTCTCTACTGTAAGGAATAGCTGCTTGGGAAGGTGAAAGGTCTGAAAGTAGATGTCACCTGGATTGACTAGATTCTGGAATGGATTGGGAGGTCTGGAAACTTGCAAATGACACTCCACTCTTTGAGAAGGGAGGGAGGCAAAAGACAGAAAATTATTGGCCAGTTAGACTGACTAACGATGACCATGGTTGGCAAAATGATGGAATCCATCTATAAATAGGAGGTTTCAAGGTACTTGAAGGCACATGATAAAATAGGTCAAAGAGAGCATGGTTTCCTTAATGGAATATCTTCCGTGAAAAATCTGTTGTAATTCTTTGAGAAAATAACAGGAAAGATAGACAAATGCGAGTCAGTGGATGTTGTTTACTTACAATTTCAGAAGGTCACTGATAAGGTACTGCACATGAGGCTGCTAAAGAAGAACACATGGTAAACTGTGTCAATGACTGGCTGATGAGTGGCTCACAGGCAAGAGGAAAAGAATGGGAATAAAGGGGATTCCCGTGATAAGTATTGTTCTCAGGGGCCAGTATTGGGACCATTTGTTTTCACGTTATACTGTATGTCAGTGATCTGGTTGGTGGAATTGATAACCTTGTGGCCATGTTTGCAGATGATATAAAGGTTGGTGGAGTTCGGGAAGCAGGAAGTCTGCAGAAGGACATGGACAGATGAAGAAAATGAACAAAGAAGTGGTGTATGGAATACAGAGCAAGGAAGTGTATGTTCATGCATTTGGCTGTAAGGAATTAAGGCATAGACTGGTTTCTAACCATGGAGGAAATTCAGAAATCAGAGGTACAAAGAGAGTTGGGAATCTTAGTGCAGGATTCCTTAAAGGTTAACTTTCAGGTTAAGTTGGTAGTAAGGAAGGCAAATGCAAAATTACCATTCATTTCAAGAGGCTAGAACATAAACATAACAATATTCAGGCTTTATAAGGCATTGGCCAAACTGTACTTGGAGTATTGTAAGTGGTTTTGGCTCCTTATCCAAGTAAGGATATACTGGTGCTAGAAATGTCTGGAGGAGGCTCACAAGAATGATTCTGGAAATCAAAGGGTTAACATATGAAGAGCATTTGATGGTAATGTGCCTGTAACTGCTGGAGTTTAGATGGATGAGGGATGATCTCTTGGAAGCATATGAAGTATTTAATGCTGAGATGGAGTGAGGATATTACTAATAATGGGAGAGGCAAGGAGCAGAGGCAAGTCTCAGAATACAAGGACGTCTTTTAGAACAATGAGCTTTTTTCAGCAGAGGTTGGTGAATCTGTGAAATTCAGAGAGATAGCTGTGGAGGCCATGTTGGGTATATTTAAATTGGAGATTGATAGTTTAGGGCATCAATGATTAGGGAAGGCAGGAGATGGGGCTGACGGAGATAATAAATCAGCCATGGTCAGGTGGAGGAGCAGAGTTGATGAATGGCCTAATTCTTCTCCTATGTCTTATGGCCAAAATACAGCCTTTGCAGGAAATCATTCATCATTTACTTCATTTGCACAACTGAACTTAATTTGACTGTTTTCTGTTGTTTCATTCCATAGACATCACCTTGTGGGATTCACAGACACTGCAAAACAACCTCAGTAGTCGGGATCATCCCAGCACTGAGTTTCACATCATCACATCAGACTCCATGGAGAAGAAAGTTGCCGCACTCAATGTGTCGGAATCACTGAAAGCAAGTCTGCTGAGTGGTGCAGTGGAGGTGAAAGGATCAGCAAAATATCTCACTGACACAAAGGAATCAAAACAACAGGCACGAGTTACCCTTCAGTACAAAACAACAACCAGCTTTGAACAGCTGATAATGAGCCACTTGAGGAAGCTGAACATCAGTGACTCGAGTGTGTTTGACGAGGGGTTGGCAACCCACGTCGTTACAGCAGTGCTGTATGGGGCTCAGGCTTTCTTTGTGTTTGATCAAATGGTCTCTCCAGCAGAGAAACTGCAGAACATCCAGCGTAATATGGAAGCAATAATTACACATCTCCCTGAGTTTGCAGTTCAGGGGGAAGACTCACTGAAAATGACGGAAGAGCAGAAGTCTAATTCTGAGAAATTTAGCTGCACCTTTTATGGTGATTTCTCACTGAAGAACAATCCCACCACATTCCAAGATGCCATCAGTACCTATGCAAGCCTCCCAAGCTTACTGGGATCAGGTGGGGAGAATTCAGTGCCTATGAGAGTCACACTTTATCCACTCAGTAAACTAAACTCAAAAGCTGCTCAGGTGGTGAGGGAGATAAGTGTGGGTTTGATCAGTCACTGCCAGCGTGTCCTGGAACAGCTCAGTGAGGCAGTGATGAGATGCAATGATATGCTGAAAGACAGGGTCTCCATTCAGTTTCCCGAGATTGGAGATGGGACAAAACAATTCAGAGAGCTGTGCTTGGAATACAAACTGGTTTTCCAGGGGACTTTAGCAGGAGTTTTGCTATCTATCCGGAGAGGTAAAGAAAAGGAAGGTTTACTGGTGGATATACTGAAGAACAGGGAACTGTCACCATTCAGTCAGCAGTCACTGGTCACATGGTTGGATGATAAGGAACAGGAGATGAAGGCAGTGGGACATTACCTCAGGATATTTGAAGATATACCTTTGGTGAAATCAAAGACAGAGTTGGATGATGAGCTGATGGATCCAACAATAGACTATGTGGTCTGCTTCACATTTACATCACTGCGTCAGGATGATCTCTATCTGTCAGAGGCAAAGAACTACCTCCAATCTCTCACAGATCAGAAAATGCAGTCACCAACTCCTACTGGGGCCTGTGCGACACGACACAGCAAGCAGTGGTTTTGCCAACAGTCTGTGTCCCATAAAATGGAGGAAAATTCTCAATTATTCCTGGACTTTGCCACAGCCAACAAAGCAGATGGGAAAATAAAATTTCTTGTTGCGTCTGTGAAGGATGGCAGTCA
Organism: Mobula hypostoma; assembly: GCF_963921235.1. Taxonomy (NCBI): domain Eukaryota; kingdom Metazoa; phylum Chordata; class Chondrichthyes; order Myliobatiformes; family Myliobatidae; genus Mobula; species Mobula hypostoma. Next base: position 28,763,807 of record NC_086101.1, read on the forward strand.
AACAGGATCAGCTATTTACCTGTATCGGGGAGGGTCTCTGGAGAACCCATGCTTTGAACCCCCATCACAGCCAGAGAGACCTAAATTTAGTCAAACAACACATGACAGTGTGACTCTGCAGTTACATCCACCCAGATACGGTGCCGGTGAGATTGTGGGTTACAGAGTAGATTACCAGGGCCCCCAGCAGGAGGGATGGACATCTGTGGTTACACCTGATAAATCCCGGTCCTTCACACTATCTGGGCTGCAGCCATACAGGAAGTATAATTTCCAATACAGAGCTGTGTCTAAGGCAGGTGTCAGCAAGGCCAGTGACAGCTCTCGGTACATCACTTGTCCTACAAGTCCACCTGGTCAACTGGCCTTCCAATATCGTTCACCAATTGCCACTCTGACTTGGGACATTCCAAAACAGATTGGAGATGGTGTTAGAATCATTAAGTACAAAATTGATTATAAAGAAGAGACAACAGTTGGGTCCAAAATGGAGTGTGGATTATGGAAGGAAGTGAGGACAAATGATAGACAATGTCACTGTGAGCTAAAGGGATTGAAACCAAAGAGAAAGTACAGAGTCCGAGTGTCTGCTGACTGTGGGGAAGCAGGTTGCAGTGCAGCAAGTGATGAGCTTTTATTAGAAACAGTAAATGCACCAAACAGAATAGCCCAGAAACTTTTGAGCAGATCTCCAGTGATATCCAAAGGAAACCCTTCCATTTATAAACTCAACCTAAAGGAGAAGATATTTGATCATACAAAACAGCTTGTGAAATGCTCCTTTGGAAAACCCAGTACAAAACATAGAATGAAGACAATTATGGTTCTGGGAGCAACTGGGTCAGGAAAGACGACCCTCATCAATGGGATGATCAACTACATCTTGGGCGTGGAATGGAAAGATTACTTCAGATACAAGTTAATAGATGAAGAGACAGGAAAATCCCAGGCTGAAAGTCAGACATCCTCCATCACTGCCTACGAACTCCACCATCAGGTAGGATTTAAAATTGATTACTCTCTGACTATCATCGATACACCAGGATTTGGAGACACCAGGGGAATAAGCCGAGATCACTTGATCACTGAGAACATCCGAGAGTTTTTCACCTCCCCACAGGGTGTTGATCAAATTGATGCTGTGTGTTTTGTTGTTCAAGCCTCTTTGGCTCGCCTGACACACACACAGAAATATATCTTTGATTCAATTCTTTCCGTTTTTGGCAAAGATATTGAAGAGAATGTTCAGATATTGGTGACATTTGCAGATGGACAGCCTCCCCCTGTTCTGGAGGCTTTGAAGGTAGCAGAGGTACCATGTCCCAAAGATAAAAATGGTATGCCAGTTCACTTCAAGTTTAACAATTCAGTTGTGTTTGCCCAGTGTATGGCATCTAGAAAAGCTGCCGATAAGGATACTTCTGATGACAGTGAAGAAGAGCATGATGATAATTTTGATGCAATGTTCTGGAAGATGGGAGAAAACAGTATGAAGAAATTCTTTCGGGCTCTGAACAAGATGGAAACAAAAAGTTTATCTTTGACCAGAGAGGTTTTGATGGAACGTAAGCAGCTGGAGACTGCAGTGGAGGGGTTGCAGGTTCAGATCAGAGTTGGCCTGACCAAACTGGAGGAACTCAGGAAAACACAACAAGTTCTGAACCAACACCAGACTGAGCTGGAAGCAAATAAAGACTTTGAGTATGAGATTGAAATTACAGTTCCTGTACAGGAAGATATCAGCAGAACAGGCCATTACATAACCAACTGTCAAAAATGTCGCTTCACCTGTCACTATCCCTGTATGATTGCAAATGATGCAGAAAAATCTGGGTGTGCAGCAATGAATAGGGATGGGAAATGCAAAGTCTGTCCCCAAAAATGTGTCTGGAGTGTTCACTTCAACCAGAAATACAAGTTTGACTATGTAACCAAAAAGGAGAAGAGAACATACGATGAGCTGAAAAGAAATTATGAGATGGCCTATGGTGAGAAGATGACTCAGCAGAATATCATGGAGAGCCTTCAGCAAGAGTTTGTTGTGGTTCAGAATGTTGTGTTGGAGTTTATTGAACAATTATCCATCAGCATTAGGAGACTTGAAGAGATAGCTCTGAGACCAAATCCGTTATCCACCCCAGCTTATATTGAGCTCCTGATTCAGTCTGAGAAAGAAGAGGCCAAGCCTGGGTTTCTGGACAGAATTCAGGCACTGAGGGAGGTCAAGGAACGGGCAGAGTTAATAGAGAAAGTTACCAATGTGAATATGTCATCAGAGGAACAGAAGCAAAATCCAACAGAGTCAAAAAAAAGCACTGGAAACTGGGTTACAAAAAACCTTTCTATCATTTTTAATTGGTTCTCTACCAATAAATAACTGGAAGACATTGCAACCATATCCAAAATGGGAAGCAGTTGTTTCACCCAGCTGATAAACAATCTGCTGATTGCAATTCACCCTCCATCTTCTCCAACATCTGCCCGCAGTGTTTAAGACCACATTGTTTTACCTCAATGCTGCCCTCCCTCAGACATGATGGGAGCTGTGGACAGAGAATTTAGCCACATTACTTCCTCTTTCCCATCTACGTCCCATCCCTTGGAAACAGCATTGGAATCGCAGCCTCTATTACCCCTGTACACAGTCTACTCACAGCTCCACCCCCACCAACTCCTCCTTCAATCCCTATTCTCTCCATGTTGGCAGACAGCACATTCCCTGATCTTGTACGAAATGATGGTAAACTTTCTCCCAGTTGTATGCTTCTCTCTGACTACTGTCAGAGTCTCGCCCATGGGATGGGTGGAGCATGGATGTGTTCCATGAAATTCAGCACAGAAAAATATAAAGTAGGAGAAATAAAATAAGACTTAAGTTATCAAATGATATAGGAAACCATTAAGCTCACTGAACCAATGCTAACTTACAAATCAACAGCGTCTGTCACATTCTCCTACTTTCCCCATAACCTGCTCACTGACATTTCCCAACTAATGCACTCATTTGCTCATAAATTAAGAAAAAAATAAATGTGTGATGGAAATCTGTAATGAAAAAACCAGGAAATGCTGGAACTGCTTAGCAGGTCAAGTAGTGTCTGCTGAGGGAGAAACAGTTAATGTTTCATACCCTCAACCTGCAATAGATTTTTTGATGCTCTTCTTTGGAATGTCTGAACATTGGAGCAAATGTAGCTTGTGCAATCAAAATATTAACTGTTTCTCTCTCCAGCATATTTGCATGTTCTTTTAGTGATTATGCTTGGACAGAAAGAACAAGATTATCCTGTTCCTTAAAATTCCCTGGGGTCCTACATTCATTGTGTACACCGTCTCCTTATTCATCCTCCCAACATACATCATCACTTTTTCTTCCTGCCATCCGTCTTTCCATTTCACCAACTTAACAATATCAATGTCACTAAAAACTACCCTGCTCACTATCTGCTGGACACAGGCATCCACTCACAAACACGGCCATTTGTGACAATGAATTGCACAGATTAACCACCCTCTAGCTAAAGAAATTCCTTCTCATCTCCATTCTGATGCTGTCGTGCCTGGCCCTAGACTTCCCCACTATAGGAAACAATTCTCTTCACAACCACTCTATCTAAACCTTTCAACATTTGATAGGTTTTGGTGAGATCCCCCTCATTCTTCTAAGCTTCAGCATGTACAGGCCCAGAGCTATCAAACACTCTTCGTAGATTAACCGTTTCATTCCCAGAATCATTCTTGTGACTCTCCTCTGGACCCTCTTTACTACCAACTCACTTCCCTTCACTGCATTTCCACATGACACTTATTTGCCCAATCTCTCAACCTGTCCAAGTCCTTCTGCAGACTCCCTCAAGGTCTGACTACTCACTACATTGACATGTATACCAAATGCCCCATCATCAGCCCTGTCACTCAATTCTCATCCCCTTGCCAGTTTAGTTCCTACCGTCCCCAACAGCTCTAGTAATCCTGCCCATGAGGATATTCGTCCCCCTTGAGTTTAGGTGTAACCCATCATTTTTGTACAAGTTTCTTTCATTCCTTCCGCAGAAGAGATCCTAATGATCTTGGAATCTGAACTGATCTGTCTGTGCCATCATCCTATTGCTGCCCTGACGAGCATGTGGCACTGGGAGTAAGACAGAGATTACTACCCTGGAAGTTCTGTTCTTCAGCATTTTCCCTGACTCCCTGTACTCAGTGCAGGATCTCTTCCCCCTCCCCCACTTTCTGCCTGTCATTGTCCCATGGTGCACCTCGACCTCTGGCATTTCACCCTCCCTTGATATTTTTTTGCAGCCGCTCTGAGACATACATCTATGCAATTGGGTCTGGATCCACTGAGCTCTAACCCTTTGGATTTATTGTCTCTGACAATATCAGACATGGGCAAACAACAACCAAACTGTCCTTTACAATACATTCTGTTACCTCTTCAAAATGTTGCTCAATTGGTCAAATGTCTTTTTTTGGTAATACTTCTTTTGTTAATCTATGAGTAATCACTAACTTAGCAAGCATGTATGATTCATGTCATTCAGATTTTGTTTCTGCACAACCTCACATCCTTGTCCTACCCCGCTTGATCTGGTCTGCTATTCTGGAATACAACTATCACATTACCAGCTCTTTGGTCACCTTTCTCTTCACTTGTGGGTAGTTTAACAATAAAAATTTCTGCTGGGGCCAGAATAGTCTATCACATGCCCCACATAACAGACTGGGATACATCTTAGTTCCTTGGGGAGATAAATCCTCAAACTTTATACGATACCAAATACGCCTTTTTCAATGATAACATGCACTATGAAGAGATTCCCAATGGAATCAACTTATTTGCTGGTTACCCTTACTACGCTCATTAAATGCTTTGGGGTTTTCCATTAGCTTTCCTTTCTTTTTCATTTTCATGTTCCCCTCTATACCAGTGATACATCTGTTCAAATTAAAGTTTATTATTGGAGTACACACATAAAAAAATGGTGAGATTCTTTTTCCTGCAGGCACATTCAGCAAATCTATAGAATAGTAACTGTAAACAGGATCAATGAAAGAGCAAGAGCACAGAAGACAACAAACTGTTGAAATGCAACTACAAATAAAATAGCAATAAATAATGAGAGCATGGAATATCAAGATAACATGATAGATACTGCTTTCCTACAACAGCATTTCATATAGATGTACTCAATGGCTCAGAAAGATTTGCCCATTATGTACTGGGCCAAATCCATTACCTTTTGTAGGGTTTTCTGTTCAAAGGCATTGGTGTTCGCATACCAGACTGTAATGTAGCCAGTCAATACACTTCCACTACACATCTCTCGAAGTTTGTCAAGGTTTCTGATGTCATGCTGAATGTCTGCAGCCTTCTAAGGAAGTTGAGGCACTGTCGTGCTTTCTTTCAAATTGCATTTATATAATGGGCCCAGGACAAGTCCACTCGGATGGTGACCCTCAGGCATTTGAAGTTACTGACCCTCTCCACATGTGAAGGGTATCTTCATTTTTAATATGCCTTCTTGCCAACATCCTTCCTTTTTATCCAACCCTCCAGATCACTTGTCATCTAAGTTCTTTTGGATTTGCTGTTCTTGCCGTTCACCCTTGTGGAACACATTGTGCGTCAACTCTAATTCTTCAAGTGTTACGTGATTATCATTTGTCAGATTTTAGAGTGGACATCTATGACTATCCCATCACAACAACATGAAGACAGTGATACATCACCTGAACCAACCATTAATGCATTTTGAAGTATTCTCTGATTTTCCAATGGACATTCTTCTGATTAAATAACCTTGTTGCTATTGCATTTTAAAGCATTCAAGCCTCAAAAATTTTGAATTACCATAAATATATTGCTTACTCCAATAGCAGTTGATAATCAAATTAAAAATTATAGATGTAGTAGGATTGATTAATGGACCATCTGTGCAAGCTCAGACCTATTTGCTGGGAAGAGAGCATCTTGTTCCAGGAGAAATATGTTGGGTCACCAGAGACTGAAATTCAAGGAAAATGAACACACCTGCCAAATACTGATCAGGCTATGCAGAACGAGGTGAGTGTGTCGAAATGGGAATGGTGATGAGGTGAGGGAGAAGCAGAGATCAGTGTAACAGGTAAGGTGAGAAAGAGAATGTGGAGAAACAGAGGGAGTGAAGGAGAGGAAGAGTGGGGACAGAGAGTGCGAGAGATGGGGTGTGGAGGGGAAGAGAAGCAACAGGCAGAGGAGGGAAGTAATGGGAAATGTGGGAGAATGGCACACATCAGAAAGTGGGAGAGAGGAAGTGAAGCCATGGAAAAATGGGAAACATGATGAAAATGTCGAACAACTACTTCCATATCCCTTCTGGAACAAGGTGAAATTTTCCCCTGCAGTGTGAGCTTTAGCGTGTAGTTGTTCAATCAAGTAATAAAATGTTTACTAACATCAGTACCAGTCTCTGTGCTTCTTGCTTCCACTCAGAGAAAACAAATAATGCAGTTATTTCTCTGAATTCATACCATAAATGAACATGATGTAAAGTGAACACAATACAGCTGTGAATACTGTGAACATTTATCACAATCTCCAGAAGACATACAGGGTTGTAAGATAGGCATATAATAACAAGGATGATTTAATTCAAAGGAGCACAAAGAGATTCCGTTCGGTAAGAATACAAGGAACAAGAACATAAATTTATGTCAGTGTAATGGAACATAAGGACGATCGTCACAAGTTCCACCAACGACAGCTCACAGTCAGGTGCAGGGCCTGGCAGAGAGAGCGGGAGAAATCCAGAGTCTGGCAGGAGTGGGGGCGGGGAGGATATAGCGACAGAAAAGGGGAATTCTTATTCTGACTTATCCCCTTCCTTTCCAGTCCTGATGGAGGGTGTCAGCCCGAAAAAGTTAGCTGTTTACTCTTTTCATAGATGCTGCCTCCCCTGCTGAGTTTCTCCAGCATTTTGTTTGTATTGCGTTAATTATCACCGACTATTTTTCTTTTAAATTGTACCTCAGATTTTTCACATTCCCTCAGCAAACCTTACCCCGGCCTGTCGGTGGGATAAGTGCCCACTTGGACCACAACAACTGGATCATTCCCTTCCATTACCAAGTTTCGCTCCAGCTCAGAAAGGAAGATCCTTACCCTAGCAAAGCCTTTGGTGTTCTGTATCTTTGCAGCAGCAAACACCGCCTGTCCCCTTCATTATGCTGCCCTCTATCACCACTTCATTACTCATTTCTCCCACTGATTAAATGGCCACCTATTACAGTTGGAAAGGAGCTGTTCCCAAATCTGGCCATCCAAGTCTTCAAGCTCCTGAACCTTCTCCCGGAGGGAAGAGGGACGAAAAGTCCGTTAGCTGGGTGGGTCGTGGCCTTGATTATCCTGGCAGCACTGCTCCGACAGCGTGCGGTGTAAAGTGAGTCCACGGACGGAAGATCACTTTGTGTGATGTGCTGCGCCATGTTCACGATCTTCTGCAGCTTCTTTCGGTCTTGGACAGGACAACTTCCATACCAGGTTGTGATGCACCCTAGAAGAATTCTCTCTACTCTGCCTCCATAAAAATTAGTGAGGGTTTTTAGGGGACAGGCCAAATTTCTTTAGTTTTCTCAGGAAGTAAAGGCACTGGTGGGCCTTCTTGGCAGTGAACTCTGCTTGGATGGACCAAGTCAGGTCACTTGTGATATTGACCCCGAGGAACTTAAAGCTTTTGACCTGTTCCACTTGCGCACCACCGATGTAAATTGGGTCATGCAGTCCGCTACTCCTTCTGAAGTCAACAACCAATTCCTTCGTCTTGCTGACATTGAGGGATAGGTTATTGTCCTCACACCATGCCACCAGGTTCTTAATTTCCTCTCTGTACTCAAACTCATCATTACCCGAGATACGGCCTACAATTGTGGTGTCACCAGCAAACTTATATATTGAGTTTGATGGAAACTTGGCTACACAATCATGGGTGTACAGTGAGTACAGCAGGGGGCTGAGTACACAGCCTTGTGGGGTACTAGTGCTCAGAGTGATTGTAGAGGAGAGCTTGTCCCCTATTTTTACAGCCTGGGTCCTGTCTGTGAGGAAGTTGAAGATCCAGCTGCAGATCTGAGTGCCAAGGCCCAGGTTCTGCAGCTTAGGAATCAGTTTATTTGGAATGATGGTATTAAAGGCAGAGCTGTAGTCAATGAAAAGGAGCCTTACGTATGCATCTTTATTCTCCAGGTGTTCTAAGGAGGAATTTAGGGCCAGAGAGATGGCATCTGCCGCTGACCTGTTGCTCCAGTAGGCGAATTGCAAAGCGTCGAGGTTGACCGGTAGGCTGTGGTTGATGTGTGCCAAAACCAATCTCTCGAAGCACTTCATAGCAATTGAAGTCAGAGCCACAGGTCGATAGTCATTCAGGCATGCCACCTTGCTCTTCTTCGGCACTGGGATTATCGTTGCTTTCTTAAAACACGAGGCGATCTTAGACTGAAGCAAGGAGCAGTTGAAGATGTCAGCAAACACTCCAGCTAGCTCGCTTGCACAGGCCCGGACAACCCGTCCTGGGACGCCATCTGGGCCTGTCACCTTCCTTGGATTTATCTTCAGGAAGGCCCTTCTAATGTCCTCCTCGGTGACGATGAATCTCGATGCCACCAGGTCCAGTTCATCCGGAGGGAGCGGGACGCTCCTCTTCTGTTCGAATCTTGCGTAGAATACATTAAGTTCATCAGGAGGAGAAGCGCCACCGTTATTGATACTCCCAGCCTTTTCTTTGCGCCCAGTGATCTCATTTAGACCCTGCCATAGTCTACTGGCATCCCTTTGGTTAGCCTTGGCTTCCAACTTGGCTCGATATTGCCTCTTGGTGCCCTTAAGGGCTTTCCGGAGTTCACTCCTGGATTCCATGTAGCGACTGGTATCCCCGGACCTAAAAGCCGCAGCTCCAGCCTTTAAAAGGGACTTGACCTCATAATTCATCCAAGGTTTCCGGTTAGGGAATACCCGGATCGTCTTGCGAGACACACAGTCCTCCGTGCATTTCCAAATAAAGTCCGTGACAGCTGAGGCATACTCATCGAGGTTAGCTGCCGAGTCCTTGAATACTAACCAGTCCACCGATTCAAAGCAGTCACAGAGGACCTCATCCGTTTCCTCCGTCCATCGCGACACCACTTTTGACACCGTGACTTCCCGCTTCAGTTTCTGTTTGTAAGCCGGGAGGAGGAGTACAGCCTGATGGTCCGATTTTCCGAAGTGAGGTCATGGGACAGAATGGTAGGCATCCTTGACTGCTGTGTAGCAGTGGTCAAGTATACTCGGGCCTCTAGTGGGGCAGGAGACACGTTGATATATATATACATATATATTAATACATATCAACAATTTTCTTAAAAATCCAGAAAAAGTGCCCATATTTTTAACAGAAGGTAAAACACATATCTTGCCTTAAAGAGAAAATCACAAATGATCCATCAAAATATCATCCCAGTACTCGTTACAAACTGTACATAAAATTGTCACATCATGCTTCTCACAACTAATCACCGCTCACTTGGATAACCACAATATGCTTACAGATGAGTAGAAAAGATGCCATAAGGATATGAAGGGATGTAAAGAACAACTGATAATAGACAATGTAATTCTAAATCAAGCCTGGTGGAAAAGCAGAAATCTTTCTTGTTGTTATATTGACAACCAAAAAGCATTTGATACTGTCCCACAGTCAAGGCTAATAGAATTTCTTAACATGCAAGTATAAAGTACACTCAATACTTGTGAAATTCCTCCATCATCTGAGGAAGCACTGGTCTATAATCACCCAATCTACTAACAACCAAAGATGAACAACCACTATTAACAAATTGAGACATTTTTCAGCGCAACTCTCAAAACCCACTATGGTTTTGTCTCGCTTTCAACCAATCTCTAATTTACTGAATCAGATAAAAATAGGATATCAAATCAGAAACAACTGAAGAAATTATACCTTGAGATACATTTGATACATGGATAATTTGAAATTTTACGCATCTTGATCAGTAAAGCTATAGCAATTAATTCAAATAGTAGAACTACTTTTGAAAGATATAAACATAACTTTGGACTCGATAAGTGCAGAACATTAAACACAAAGAAAGATGCAATAGACCTAACAGAATACAAAACAGAGCAGCAGGATACAATACAACCAATGGATGAATATGAAACATATAGATACCTGGGACATCAACAAGGAATGAAAATAGATCATCGTGCAATAAAGAGAAAACTTTCAAGGCTCAAGAGGATCTGGCAAATAGAGCTCAACAGGATAAATATCATGATGGCAATAAAAACTCTACCCATATTAATGTTTTCTTTTCATGTTATGTCTTGGTCTGAAACTGATCTGGAAAATTTACAAAGAAAAATAAGAACTGAAATGAGAAATTTTTGTAAACACTATATACACTGAAATGTGCTGAGATTAACAGTTTCTAGGACAGAATGAGGACGAGGAATAACAGATTTACAAAATTTACACAACAGTCAGGTAAAATTTCCAAGGATATATTTTCATCAATGAAAAAAGATTTCAGCACTCCATGCTAGTACAAGCAATTCTGATAAGAAGTACACACCATTGAACTTGAATGAATGGGCAACCCAAAAAAATGAAGAAATTATCAGTATAGAGAAAAAATTTAACCAATGGAAGGGCATGACCCTCCATGGGTGACATCCCCATGATCTGAGCTGGATGGATGTTGACAAGGACCCATCAAACACCTGCCTCAGATATGGAAATATCTTCCCAGAAACAGAAGGGTTCCTTCTGGCAATATAGGACCAGGTGGTTAACACAAAAATTATTATAAACACATCACAAAATAACAATGATAAATTTAGAAAATGCGGAGATAATAAAACAGAAACATTACAGAATCGTGTAGCAGTTTATCACAACCTGATGGCTGTGATAAACTGCTTTGTTTATCAAAATTCATCAAAATCTTACTTTGAAATACAAGCTCATAAATAAAATCAAACCTTACTATAAATACAAGCCTGATCCAGTTCAGAATCAGAATATCACAAATTATATTATTACTGATCAGTTATTACAGATAGGACAATCCATAATCTCTGTCTGGATAATACAGGATAAACGGGCAAGAACAACTTATTCAATAGATGTAGCCATGCCAAACACTCATAGCTTACAGAAATCAGTGAGTGAAAAAAAAACAGAATTAAAAGAGGAAGTTGAAGGCTTGGGAACATGTACAAGGTATACATTGTCCTGATAGCATTCTCTACATCTGGTGTCATCCCAAAGGCACTCACAATAGCATTAACCACTTTGGCCTACAGAGTATCATCACAGTAAATCTTCAGAAAGCCACAATACTAAACACCACTGGAATAATACAGAAGTCCCCAGCAATTGACAAATGGGTGTGCTTGGCTATACCCTTCTCAGGTTTTACCAGCTTGAGCTGAAAAAAGAGCACTTGCTCTCTCTTCTTACATCCCACTTAGGATGATTGTTCCAACATGTTAGAGATCTGGGATCCAAGACAAACTGGCAAATTGGATATAAGAATTCAATCTAGCTGATGAGTTCCTTCATACTGTAAGCACAAGCATTGAAGAAGGTGTTGTGCCCCATGGCTTTCCAACCAATCCAATATATCTCTTGATATCAAGGTCAGTACAAAACACTGTTTGATGTGGTAAGTCAAGTTTGTTGATGGAATTTACTTTCTCAGAATCAGAATCAGGTTTAATATCACCAGGAAATGCCGTAAAACATTTTTAAATTTGCGGCAGCAGTACAATGCAATACGTGATAAATATAGGAGAAACTGTGAATTACAGAAAGTATATATAGTAAATAGTTAAATTAAATTAGTAGTGCAAAAAAAAATAAAAAGGTAGTGATGTATTGTTCATGGGTTCAATGTCCATTTAGAAATTGGATGGCAGAGGGGAAGAAGCTGTTCTTAAATTGCTGAGTGTGTGCCTTCAGGCTTCTGTACCTCCTTCCTGATGGTAACAATGAGAAGAGGGCATGTCCTGGGTGCTGGGGGTCCTTAATGATGGATGTCGCCTTTCTGTGTCATTGCTCATTAAAGATGTCTTGGAGACTATGGAGGCTAGTACCAATAATTGAGCTGACCAATTTTACAACTTTCTGCAGCTTATTATGATGCGGTACCTTCCCCACGTACCAGATAGTGTTGCAGCCAGTCAGAATGCTCTCCACTGTACATCTGTAGAAGTTTTTGAGAGTTTTAGCTGACAAAGTAAATCTCAAACTTCTAAAGAAATATAGCCACTGTCATGCTTTCTTTATAGCCGCATCAATATGTCGGGACCAGGTTAATTCCTCAGAGATATTGACACTCAGGAACATGAAATTGGTCCCTCTCTCCATTTCTGATCCCTCTATGAGGATTGGTTTGTGATACCTCACCTCACCCTTTCTGAAGTCCACAGTCGGCTCTTTGGTCTCACTGACACTGATTGCAAGGTTGTTGCTACGACACCGCTCAACCAGCTGGTCTATGTAACTAGTAAGCTTTGCAGATGGTATAAATTCATTTTAGGCATTCAATTAATCCTTCTTACAATCCCCATACTTGTCCAAACATGAGCAAGAACCTAGTCGTTGTTTCAAACAAGTAGTGGAGAGATGGTAAGGTAACACAGTGGTTAGCATAATGTCGTTATGACTCGAGCTGCAAGATCAGGGTTCAATTCCTGCCACTGTCCTTAAGAAGTTTTTATGCACTCCTCGTCACCACCTGGTGTTTTGGGTTCCTCTCATTTTCCAAGGAATGGTTAGGTTCGGGTTAGTGATTTCTGGACATGCCATGCTGCACCAAAAGGGTGGTGACACTCTTGGTCTGGGCAGCATAATCCTCGTTGATTTAATTTCACTCAGCCAATACATTTCACTCTATGATTCGATGTACATCCATGGGGAAAATAAAATTCATCTTTAGGCAAATGTAAGATCTCCAGAATGACTCTCTGGTTGCCTCTGCCTGCCACTTTACCCACATATCTTCCTGACCTTGACCAAGAAAGTCCAGTTTATAGTCATAGACACAAGTACGTGTATGCACAGTTGCAGCAGAATCACACAGACCTAGCATTAGGTCAAATATTCATGAAAAAATATAATTGAGCTGCCTGGTGGTTCTGATGTTCAATATTGGGAAGAGTTCCAAGAGGCTGGTGATTACACACATTAACTCCAGCTTCCCTAGACAGCCTCCAGTAGTTGCAGAGGTATGGTAGCCACATTCCTCTGAGAAAGTCATATTGACCTTGACTTTGGCCTGGTACCGTCAAGCATTGATATATCTCACCATTTTCTTTACACCTCCAACGTTTAAAGATGCCAGTGTTATGGCTGTAATTGGTTTAAAAGTCACAGTTCTTCTCCAGGTATACCCAAAACTTGTTGGTCTACCAGCACAGTGAGATGCCAGTGGATGAATCATGCCAACGGGCACATTCCGGGCTGCAGGTGTACTTCCCGAGAGACACACTACAGATTGGTGCAGCCACTGCAAGATCTCAGTAAGGAAGGGCCACAATGTAGGGTTCTCCTACTGGAGATGAAGGGGCCAGATTATGGGAGGAAGCCCCTTAATTTCTTTTGGTGAAACATATCACCTCAGTATACTACATGAATGGCAGCAGAGCCATTGACATCAAAGAATGAGATTGAACAGTACAGAAAGTATTGACTATGCATGTGAAGAAAAAAAAATGCATTGAACAGTTTATTCCAGTAAATAGCTTTTTATTATACACAGAGTTTGTTAAAGAAAAATGCGTTTGAGGAAGTGAATCAGAGGGATGTGTTTGTCTCCTGGAACACATTCTCCAAACACCATCTCATCCATGATGTGGCCCAGGGTAGTTTTGCGACTGGCGAACAATCCTGGAACACCAGGTCAGCAGTAGACTTGAGGGACGTGTGATGACATCTGACCTTGCTGATACTAACCTTGGTCATTGCTGTCTATCAGAAATGATACTCATAGCTGTAATGTGGTCACTTCTGTAGGAGTGAGATATATTAAGTGTATCCAGAGTTGTCCATCACTCCTGCTGGGAACCTTTGTACTATGAAATGTAACCTCCAATCACTCCTGCACCATAACTGGGTGACTGTAAATGCAATGTTACACTGTCATGAGATGTTACGAGCCTGAGATGGTAATCTGAAGCACCAGGTCTTTTTTGCAGAAAGCCCCATACAGATCAAATGATGCTCTTATTTGGTGGTCATTCTTCACAGAAGCAATGAGAAATTTTATGAGAATTTTCCGGCTGTCCTGTTGGCTGCAGCAAAATCCAGGAATGATTGTCCATTGTACAATTCATCAACAGCATCCAACTTACAGTGGGGATATTTTTGACCATCTTCAGATAATGTCCTACTACCTTCACCTGTCGTTCCTGTTCAACCAGCCATGAGATCAGTGGCTGGTGTCTAAAGGATGGTTGTTTCCTGTTCTTCAGCATATCCACCAGTGACCCTTCCCCCTTTCCAATTTCTCAAAGTTGCAGTATCCTCTCAAAAAACCTATGAACATAAGAAATAGGAGCAGGAGTAGGACATCTGCTCATTGAGCTTGCTCCACCATTCAATATGGCAGATCTGGCCATGGACTCTCTCTGAACTCTGAAACTGAATGGGAACCCTGTCTTTCATTACATCATTGCATCTCATCACTGCCTCACTAAGCTGTTCCAGAACATGAATGCAGTGAGTAACTAACCCCACACTTATCACCCTTACCAGCTGAGCAGAGTTGAGTCGAGCTCAGGCAGAGGATAGAGCCAGACTGTTAGGGCTACTGAATGCTCCCCACGTGATCCTGGTGAACTTGGACAGGTTGCACAGGTGCTGATGGCATCTTGGAATGTGGTGGGATTGTTCCTCAATGATAAATCACCATAAAATATACAGCTGAATGTATCAGCATCAGATTTTTGTTTTCCTGTCATTTCTAGGAAAGTTTCACCTGAATTGTGACCTTGGGCAGATGTTTTGACTCCATGCTACTTTGGATATCCTGCATGTTCTCTGCTGAAGAGAGCAAGCGATCAAACGCAGAGAATGCTTGTGCCCCATATAGCATTTCTGTAACACCATGGGTTGCTGTCCCCTCATCAAACATACTCTGGTGGGTGATAGTCTTCCTCCGTAACTGACCCATCATCCTTTGTTCAAACCTAGTTGTTGTTTTGTGCTGAAGAGTAACTCATACTTGTTCCACTGATCACTTTGTTTAATTTCAGTGCGATTTTTTGCAGATCCTTTTGCCTCCACTAACCCACCAGGAGATTTGTTTTTTACAGATCCCGACACATCTCTCCACATCTCTGTTTTAAGTGGATGCCCCTCTATTCTGAAGCTGTGCCCTCTTGCCCTAGACACCCCCACCATGGGAAACATACATCTAGTCTGTCTAAGCATTTCCATATTCAATTGGATTCAATGAGATCCACCTTCAGTCATCTAAATTCCAGTGAGAACAGGCCCAAAGCCATCAAACGTTCCTCGCATGATAACGATTTCATTCCCGGAATCATCCTTGTGAACCTCCACTGAATGCTCTCCAATGCCAGCACATCATTTCTTAGATGAGGAGCTCCAAACTGTTCACAATACTTAGGTGAGGCCTCACCAGTGCCTTATAAAGCCTCAGCATCACATCCCTGCTCTTGTGTTCTAGACCTCTTGAAATGAATGATAACATTGTATTTGCCTTCCTAACCACTGACTCAACCTGCAAGTTATCCTTAAGGGTGCTCTGAACAAGGACTCCCAAGCCAAGTCCCTCTGCATCTGTGAGTTTTAGATTTTCTCCCCATTTAGAAAATAACCAGCACATTTATTTCTTCTACCAAAGAGCACGACCATGCATTTTCCAACATGGTATTTCATTTACCTTTATCTTGCCCATTCTCCTAATCTGCCTAAGTCCTTCTGCAGCCTTCTTGTTTCCTCCACACTACCTGCCCCTCCACCAATCTATGTAGCACCTGCTAACTTGGCAACAAAGCCATCTATTCGATCATCCAAATCATTTACTTACAGCATAAAAAGAAGCCGCCCCAACATTGACTGCTGTGGAACACCACTAGTCACTGGCAGCCAACCAGAAAAGGATCCTTTTATTCCCACTCACTGTCTCCTACCAATCAGCCAATGCTCTAATCATGCTAGTAAATTTCCTGTAGCACCACGGGCTCTTAACTTCGTGAGCAGTCTCATGTGTGGGTCCTTGTCAATGGCCTTCTGAAAATCCAAATATACAAAATCCACTGCATCCCCTTTATCTAACCAACTTGTAATCTCCTCAAAGAATTCCAACAGGTTTGTCAGGAAAAATTTTCCCTTTAGGAAACAATACTGACTTTGTCCTATCTGGTCCTGTTTCACCAAGTACTCCATAACCTCATCCTTAAAAATTGACTCCAACATCTTCCCAATCACTGAGTTCAGGCTAACTGGTCTATAATCTCCTTGCTGCTGCCTCTCTCCTTTCTTAAAGAGTAGAATGACCTTTGCAATTTTCCAGTCCTCTGGAACCAAAACTGAGTCCAATGATTCTTGAAAGATTATTATTAATGCAACTACAATCTCTACCGCCACCTCTTTCAGAACCCTCAGGTGCAGTTCATCTGGTCTGGGTGAGTTATGTATATTCAGGTCTTTCAGCTACTTCAGCACCTTCTCCCTTGTAATAGTCACTGCACTTACTCCTCTTCGCTTACTGGTACACTGCTAGTATTTTCTACAGTGAAGACTGATGCAAGTTACTCATTTAGTTCATCTGCCAACACTTTGTACCCCATTATTATTTCTCTTACATTACTTTCCAGCAGTCCTATATCTCTCTTTTATTTTATGTACTTGAAAAAGCTCTTTCTATCCACCTTCATATTGTTTGCTAGCTTGCTTTCAAGTTTCATCTTTTCCCTCCTAACAATTGTTTTAGCTGCTTTCTGAAGGTTTTTAAAAGCTTTATAATCATCTATCTCCCTGCTAATTTTTGCTTTCTTATCTGCCCTCTCTTTTGCTTTTGCATTAGCTTTGACTTCCCTTGTCAACCATGGTTGTATAATTTTGACATTTGATTATTTCTTTGTTTTTGGAGTACATCTACCCTGCACTTTCCTTATTTTCCCCAGAAACTCAAGCCACTACTGTTCTGCTGTCATGCCTGCTAGCATCTCCTTCCAATTTACTCTGGCCAACTATGGAAAGTTAGATGGCATGGCATCCAGAGAGAACTAACCAACCGGATAATGAATTGGCCTTATGGCAGGCAGCAGAGGGTTACGCAGGAATGTTGTTTATCAGATTGGAGCCCAATGACGGGTGGTGTTCCCCAGTGGTTGGAGCTGATTTTGATGAGATTGGTTAGTACCTTTGGAAGTGACACCAACATCGATGGTTTCATTCAGAGTGAAGATGATTATTAGAATTTACAGAGGGATCTTTATCAGCTGGATAAGTAAGGTGAGAATTGGCAAATGAAGTTCATATGCATAAACACATGTTTTTTCACTTTGTGTAGACAGATTGGGATAGGATAATCAGTCAATGTTAAGACCCTGGAGAGTGTTGCATAACAGAGAAATCTCGGAGGACAAGTGCAAGGTTCACTGAATATGGCATTGCAGGTAGGTGGGGCTGTGAATTAGGTTTTCGGCATGCTGGCTTTCTTCAGTCAGGGCACTAAATAGCAGCCTAAGTGCTACACCTGCCCATATACCTCCTCCCTCACCTCCATTCAGGGCCCCAAACAGTTCTTCCAGGTAAGGCAGAACTTCACCTGTGAATCTTCTGGGGCCATCTATCATGTCTGGTGCTCCCGATGCAGCCTTCTCTGCATTGGTGAAACCTGTCATTAATTGGGACTGCTTCATCTAGCACCTCTGCACCATCGGCCACAAGCAGGATGTTCCCAGTGGCCGAACATTTTAATTCCCATTTCAACATGTCAATCCATGACCTCCTCTAGTGCCAAGATAAGGTCACCCTCAAGGTGGAAGAGCAACACCTCATCTGGATACCAAAAGGATGGGATGAATATTGCTTTCTCCTTCTGGTGAACAAAGTTGCTCCCCCCACCCCACGTTCCCTATGCCCCACTCTGACCTTTCACTACTTCACACCTGCTTGTTACTTCCCCCTGGGTTCCCTCCGCCTTCCCTTTCATCAATAGCCAATAGACAATAGGTGCAGGAGTAGGCCATTCAGCCCTTCGAGCCAGCACCACCATTCACTGTGATCATGGCTGATCATCCACAATCAGTACCCTTTTCCTGCCTTCTCCCCATATCCCTTCACTCTGCTATCTTTAAGAGCTCTGTCTAACTCTTTCTTGAAAGAATCTAGAGAATTGGCCTGCACTGCCTTCTGAGGCAGAGCATTCCACAGAACCGCAACCCTCTGTGTGAAAAAGTTTTTCCTCAACTCCGTTCTAAATTGTCTACCCCTTATTCTTAAACTGTGGCCTCTCGTTCTGGACTCCCCCAACATCGGGAACATGTTTCCTGCCTCTAGCGTGTCCAATCCCTTAGTAATCTTATATGTTTCTATCAGATCCCCTCTCATCCTTCTAAATTCCAGTGTATACAACCCCAGTCGCTCCAATCTTTCAACATATGACAGTCCCGCCATCCCGGGAATTAACCTCGTGAACCTTATCAAAGGCTTTCTGAAAGTCCAGGTACACTACATCCACTGGCTTTCCCATGTCCATTTTCATAGTTACATTCTCAAAAAATTCCAGAAGATTAGTCAAGCATGAGTTCCCCTTTGTAAATCCATGCTGACTCAGACCTATCCTGCCACTGCTATCCAAATATGCCGCTATTTCATCTTTTATAATTGATTCCAGCATCTTCCCCTCCACTGATGTCAGATTAACTGGTCTGTAATTGCCTGTTTTCTCTCTCTCTCCTTTCTTAGGAAGTGGGATGACATTAGCTACCCTCCAATCCGCAGGAACTGATACTGAATCTATAGAACATTGGAAAATGATTACCAATGCGTCCACAATTTCTAGAGCCACCTCCTTAAGTACCCTGGGATGCAGACCATCAAGCCCTGGGGACTTATCAGCCTTCAGTCCCATCAGTTTACCCAACACCATTTTCAGCCTGATGCGAATTTCCTTCAGTTCCTCTGTTACCCTAGGTCCTTTGGCCACTATTACATCTGGGAGATTGTTTGTGTCTTCCCTAGTGAAGACAGATCCAAAGTACCTGTTCAGCTCATCTGCCATTTCCTTTTTCCCCATAATAATTTCACCCCTTTCTGTCTTCAAGGGCCCAATTTTGGTCTGAACTAATTTTTTCCTCTTCACATACCTAAAGAAGCCTTTATTATCCTCCTTTATATTCTTGGCTAGCTTACCATCATACCTCATCTTTTCCCCCCGTATTGCCTTTTTAGTTATCTTCTGTTGCTCCTTAAAAGTCTCCCAGTCCTCTGGCTTTCCACTCATCCTTGCTATTTTATACTTCCTCTCTTTTATTTGTGTACTGTCCTTGACTTCCATTGTCATCCACAGTCACCCCTTACTCCCCTTAGAATCTTTCTTCCTCTTTGGAATGAACTGATCCTGCACCTTCTGTATTATTCCCAGAAATATCTCCCATTGTTGTTCCACTGTCATCCCTGCTAGGGTATCTTTCCAGTCAACTTTGGCCAGCTCCTCCCTCATGAGTCCTTAGTACCCTTTGTTCAACTGTAATACTGACACTTCCGATCTTCCCTTCTCCCTCTCAAATTGTAGATTAAATCTTATCATAAATCTGGCTCACTACACAACACTAAATCTAGAATTGCCTTCTCCTTGGTAGGCTCTAATACACGTTGCTCTAAGAATCCATCTCTGAGGCTCTCCACAAACTCCCTTTCTTGGGGTCCAGTACCAACCTGATTTTCCCAGTCTACCTGCATGTTGAAATCCCCCATAACAACCGTAAAATTACCTTTGCGACATGCCAATTTTAAATCTTGATTTAACTTGCACCCTATATCCAGGCTACTGTTTGGGGGCCTGTAGATAACTCCCATCAGGGTCTTTTTGTCCTTACGGTTTCTCAGATCTATCCATACTGACTCTACATCTCCTGATTCTATGTCCCTCCTCGCAAGTGACTGAATTTCTTTCCTCATCAACAGAGCCACCCCACCCCCTCTACCAATCTGTCTGTCCTTTCGATAGGATGTATACCCTGAATAATCATTTCCCAGTCCTGGTCCTCTTGCAGCCATGTCCCTGTTATTCCCACAACATCATAATTGCCAATTTCCAACTGAGCCTCAAGCTCATCCACTTTATTTCTTATACTCCGTGCATTCATATATAATACTTTTAATCCTTTTAAAGTAATACTTTTACTCCCCTCACCTTTCACATCGATTCCTGTTGCACTTGGCCATACTCTCCGAACCCTTCCTGAGCTTTCTCCTATTGTCCACTCTTGTCTCCAAGGAGATTCTATCTCTCCAGCCCTTGACCTCTCTCACCCACCTGGCTTCACCTACCACCTTCCAGCTGGCCTCTTTCCCCACCCACCATCTTTTTATGTAGACATCTCCCCACTTCTTTCTCAGTCCTGAAGAAGGGTCTCAGCCCAAAATGTCGACTGTGTACTCTTTTCCATAGATGCTGCCTGACCTGCTGAGTCTCTCCAGCATTTTTTGTGTGTAGGTTTGGATTTCCAGCATCTGCAAACTTTCTCCTGTTACTGAATGAAATTGTTGGGATGTTATGTTGCAGTTAAACAAGACACTGGTGAGGCTACATTCGGAATTTTGAGTTCAGTGTTGGTCACTGTGTTAATAGGAATGATGTCATTAATCAGGAAGGACATTTAAGAGATGTTCCTGGGCTTGAGGGGCTGAGTGATGGAGAGAGGTTGAGCAGGTTAGAATGTTTCTTCATTGAAGCATGGGAGATATTGGAGAGGTGTACAAAATGTTAAGTCGGTCATGGACAAGTATAATGCATGCAGTCTTTATCACCAGGGTTGGGGAATCAAAAATTAAAGAACAGCACTTGCACCATGCTGGGGGATCTCAGCAGGTCCGACAGCATCCATGGAGGGCAATGTTTCAGGTCAAGACCCTTCATTAGGACTGGAAAGGAAGGGGATAGAAATCAGATTCAAAAGGTGGTGAGAGGGGGAAGGAGGGAATGTGAAATGGCAAGTAATAGGTGAGACCAGATGAAGGGAGCTGATGTAATGGGACAAGATGTAAGAAGCTGGGAGCAGGAATAGGTTAAGGACTGAGGAAGAGGAAATGTAATAGATGTCAAATGTAATCCAAGGGATAAAAGGAAGGAAGAGGGGAACCTCCTGATGGAAGTGATAGACAGTTCATGAGGGCTGGGGAATGGGAAAAACAAGAACAGGGAGGAGTGTGTGTGTGTGTGTGTGTGTGTGTGTGTGTGTGTGTACTGTGTTAATGGATATTTCTGTAACACACCAATCATTGGTTTAAATTGACATTTTGACTTGTGAGTAAGATGAAGAAACCAAACCGCCCCTTGTTCACTGAACGACAAAGCGCTCAATGACAATCTACGTTGTGCTATTTTATTGTAGTCTGTAATGTTAGAACAGACCACAGAGTAGATCAGCACAGGAACATGTCACAATGACGGAGGCTTTAGGAACAAAGGTGGACCCAAATGCAAGACACATCTTGTGAGGTTACTTAGATTTATTTTATTTTTCGATACCATGAGAGCTAGGCAGGAGCAGGAGTAGCGAACTGGACAAGGACTGAGGACTACGACCAGGCTGGGACCAAGGGTCTGGGCTAGGACTCGAAATCGGCTCCAAGAACTAGAGGAGACATGAAGAGGCTAGGGTATGAACTCCGAGCCAGAGACTGGGCCAGGACCCAGTACCTGGGTTTTGCCTCAGGTTTGGACCCCAGAACCAGGCAAGGACATGACATGGGCTAGGGAGAGGAGGAATATGGGAACACAGAGCCTCGGTCTCGATGGACACATACACAGAACACAGAGTCGGGACCCCTCCTTGGGTACCGGACATAGGGCTGGGACTCATGACCCTCCTTGGGTACAGGACATAGGGCTGGGACTCATGACCCTCCTTGGGTACAGGACATAGGGCTGGGACTCATGACCCTCCGCGGGGCAATGGCAAGATGGCCTGACTTATCCCACGGAGGTGAGGACAAGACACGACAAGACATGACCCCCCGCGGGGCAACCGCAAGATGGCCTGACCTACCCCACGGAGGCGAGGACAAGACAAGACAAGACCAACACAAATGAACACCAGACAGTACCAATCTAGCTCCGGTGATGGAACTAAACCGAAGTGCAGGCGGGGGCTGCAGACAAGGGCTAGAGGCGAGAGGGGCAGAGAAGGGATTCAGACAAGGGGGTAGGACAGGAATCACAGACCGCCAGGGCCAGGACTTGACTCAGAACTGGGAAGCTGCCAGAGCCAGGACTTGACTTGGTACTTGAATGCCCCCAGAGCCAGGACTTGGCTTGGAGCCTCCGAGTAGCGGCGAGCTCTCAACTCGGCCCAGGAACAGTAGACAGCGGTTCTTGATTCCCTCTGGCGGGTTAACTGACAGACCCACCTCAGTGAGGAAACTTTGCAGGCTTGCTTTGTCGAGGTAACTGGACAGGGTTGCTCCGGTGAGGAGAGGCGAATTACTGGCACTCGCTTCAGCAGAGACTAGGCTTGCTCCGGCCAGATGACATCGGCACACCGTACCTGGGATGACTTTGCAGACACTCATGCACCAAACAGCTGAAAGCCGGAGACTATAAACTACCGGTTCAGCCGAGTGTTAATTGCCTCTAACCACCAAAGTCGAGGGACACGGGAAAACAGGGAATCAACGGTCTGGATTGTAACATAAACAAGCTAAATTTAAAGGGACCCTGATCCGGACCATGACAGAACAAGCCATGCGGTCCTGGTGTCTTGCGCTGACCAGGATGCCAATATAAGCTAATCACATCTAAAATGGACATTACTTGTTTAAAGAAAAAGTGTACAATTTGTTTTCCTTGTGAACGTTACTTATACTGTATGTTGTTATGTGCCTGCGCTGTAGATGAAACAAAGTTTTAATTGTTGATTTTGACTGTTTCATGAGGAAAGCCTAATGGAGATGCAGTTGGAAGATATGGGAAGTTTTCTCTAGTTAGGTAACAGCCTTTTGGAGTCAAGAGAGAAAGAGAGAGCAGCCCAAAGCCCCGAGCTCTAGTGCTTTCGGCTCTTTTCCAGAGGCTTCACTTAGAGTGGGACGGATAAAAAGAAAGGAGGTGTAAGTAGACCGGCCATTGTTGGAATGGGCTGGTATTAGTGGTCAGGCTCTGGTTCGAAAAGCTTATGTGATAACAGACTTGTGGAAGCACAGGTAGAGGTTCTACAACAGTAAATAAGTTTTAAGTAAGTTTTTTTCATTACTGCATAACTAGTTCACTAAGAGTGGGTTTGGAGGTGGTGGCATGTTCTTTTTAGATTATGAGAACACTCAGTCCTCCTTTATTGTCATTTAGAAATGCATACATGCATTAAGAAATGATACAATGTTTCTCTGGAGTGATATCACAGAAAACAGGACAAACCAAACACTAACACTGACAAAACCACATAATTATAACATACAATTACAGCAGTGCAAAGCAATACCATAATTTGATGAAGAACTAACGATGGGCATGGTAAATAAAGTCTCAAAAGTCCCCGAGTCAATCGACTCCCGAATCCCCGATAGCAGGCGGCAAAAGGGAGAAACTCCCTGCCATAAACCTCCAGGCACCGTCAACTTGCCAATGCCTTGGAAGCAGCCGACCACAGCCAACACTGAGTCCGTCCGTCCAAAAACTTCGAGCCTCCAACCAGCCCCTCCGGACAGCCTCCCGAGCGCCATCCTCTGCCGAGCGCCTTCAACCTCTCCCCGGCCCCTGAAACACGCAAAGTGAGGATTTTGGGGCCTTCTGCTCCAGAGATTCTGGTTACCACACAGTAGCAGTGGCAGCGAAGCGGGGATTTCAGAAGATTTCCAGATGTTCCTCCATACTCTCACATCCATCTCCATCAAATCAGGATTGTGCACGGTCCCCTACTTGATAGATAACAGACATCACCACCGAAGTGGCAGCGTGTGCTGTGTGAGATGTGGAAACTCTGGGAGACCTCTACTATCCATTATGATTTCACCTGTATGAAGTGCTCTGAGCTGCAACCTCCTTAAGGAATGTGTTAAAGCACATTCAATGACCTTCAGTTATTATGTGAAATTTAAGAGCTGCTAGATAGGAGCTACAGGGACGTAGTCACACCTAAGTTGCAGGCGGCAGGTACAAGGATGACTGTCAGAAGAGGGAAAGGGAATAGGCAGCCAGTGCAGAGAACCCCTGTGGCCGTTCCCTTTGGGTACACCACTTTGGGTGCTGTTAACGGGGATGGCCTACCAGGAGGAATCTGCAGCAACCAGGTCTCTGGCACTGAATCTGGCTCAGAAGGGAAGGGAGAAGAGGAGTGCGGTTGTAATAAGGGGTTCCATAATGACAGGAGCAGAAAGCAGATACGCTGGATGTGAACGACACAGCTGGATAATATGTTGCCTCCCACATGCCAGGGTCAGGGATGTATTGCTTTGAATTCATGGGATTCTAAATGGGGAGGGTGAATAGCTGAATGTTTGTATAAATGACAGAGGTAGGAAAAGGGAGAAGGTCCAGAAGGGAGAATACAGGGAGTTAGGAAGAAAGCTGAAAAGCAGGACCTCCAAGGCAGGAATCTCTGGATAGCTGTTGATTTCATTGCCAATAGTGGCTGTGGAGGCCATTATTGGGCATATTTAAGGCAGAGGTGAGAGTATGAAGGGATATGGAGATAAGGCAGGAGATTGTGGCCGAGAGGGAAAATGGATCAGCCATGATGAAATAGCGGAGTGTAACTAATGGCCTAATTCTGTTCCTATATTTTTGTTCTGCAACTGGTTTTGTTGGCCAGAAAGAATGACGGTCTACAAATCCATGAATTCAAATGAATCAAGGACAGTGGAAGCAGACAGACTAATTGTCTTTGTTCTTGCTGCATGCTTGGGGATGGAAGCTGCCATTTTGTGAAGACACTCTATTCTCCATTTTGTGAGCTTGACATGCTGGGCTTGATCAATGTTTTAAAGACACAATTATACTTCAGGTAATCTGCTGGACTGGAGATCATTTCCAAATAAGAAGTTATTTGTGAGATGTTCCTTGGTTGGATACAATATGCAGGTTTGTGAATGTTGTGTTTGGTGCCTGCCTGCAGTGATTCGAGCTCGTTGCTGGTTGAGAACAAAGGGTCATGAATTATCGACTGTCACTTGATGGGAAAAGGGCAATAAATGGATGCTGGCTTGGAGCAGAGACAATTACAAGGTGTTAAAGGACAGACACATGACCTGTGGCCAATGACACTGGAATGCGATATGTGAATGATAAGGAATGGATATAGAAGTGGATGCTTCGTGTGTGCTGGCAGCGGTAACTTCGAAGAACAACCATCGCTGATACAAACGTGAGCAACCCTGCATGAAATACGTGGGGAGTAAATCAGGACTACGAGGAACGCCTGGCCAGCGTAGACACTTTAACCGGGTAATACCTCTGCTATTCTTTGGCAGTTCGGGAGAGTCAGGGATACTTAGCGGGTGTGTACACAAGGTATTTAGTATATGAATTCACGTACTTGTTAGTTTAAACAATAAAGGTACTTCTACATAAATTCAGATCTCTCCGAGTCTCACTAATCAACGTTATAACCGTATAACCATATAACCATATAACAAATTGCAGCACGGAAACAGGCCACCTCTGCCCTTCTAGTCCGTGCCGAACTCTTACTCTCACCTAGTCCCACCAACCTGCACTCAGCCCATAACCCTCCATTCCTTTCCTGTCCATATATCTATCCAATTTAACTTTAAATTACAACATCGAACCTGCCTCAACCACTTCTGCTGGAAGTTCATTCCACACAGCTACCACTCTCTGAGTAAAGAAGTTCCCCCTCATATTACCCCTAAACATTTTCCCTTTAACTCTCAGCTCATGTCCTCTTGTTTGAATCTCCCCCACTCTCAATGGAAAAAGCCTATCCACGTCAACTCTATCTATCCCCCTCATAATTTTAAATACCTCCATCAAGTCCCCACTCAACCTTCTATGCTCCAAGGAATAAAGACCCAACTTGTTCAACCTTTCTCTGTAACTTAGGAGATGAAACCTAGACAACATTCTAGTAAATCTCCTCCATACTCTCTCAATTTTATTGACATCTTTCCTATAATTCGGTGACCAGAACTGTACACAATAGTCCAAATTTGGCCTTATCAATGCCTTATACAATTTCAACATTACATCCCAACTCCTATACTCAATGCTGTGATTTATAAAGGCCAGCATACCAAAAGCTTTCTTCACCATCTATCCACATGAGATTCCACCTTCAGGGAACTATGCACTATGTATTTTTTTTACAACAGTCTTATAGATTGCTGCCTGTTCCGAAGGTAAGAATAGGATGAGTTGGCAGATGAACGTACACATGAGTAATTGTTGCATGGGGCAGGGTTTCAGATTTCTGGATCATTGGGATCTCTTCTGAGGAAGGTATAACCTATACAATAAGGATAGGTTACACCTGAACCCGAGGGGGACCAATATCCCTGTGGGCATTTTGCAATATCTGTGGGGAAAGGTTTGAACTAATTTGGCAGAGGGATAGGAACTGATGTGATTAGACTGAGTTGGGGCAGTTGGTATACAACTAGACACAGTGTGCAGCAAGAGTGGGATGAAGGACAGTAAGTGGGACGAGCTAAACTATAACAGGGGGCCAAAATCAACAAGGGTGATGAATCCAGGACTAAAGATGTTATATTTGAATGCACACAGTATATGGAGCAATCTGGATGATCTTGTAGCGCAGTTAGAGATTGGCAGGTATTATGTGGATATAACTGAGAGGTGACTGAAAGAAGATCATAGTTGGGAGCTTAACATCCAAGGCCAAATAATGTCTTGAAAGAATAGGTAGGTAGGCAGAGTGGGTGGGGTGGTTCTGTTAGGAAAATAAAATGAAATCCTTAGAAAGAAGTCACATAAGATTGGAAGATGTAAAATCCTTGCAGGTAGAGATAAGAAACTGCAAGGGGAGAAAGACCCTGGTGGGAGTTATAGACTGGCCTCCGAACAGTAGCCAGGATGTGGGCTACAGATTACAGCAGCATGTAAGAAAGGCAATGTTACTATAGTAATGGGGAATTTCAATATGCTGGTAGAGAGGAGCTGGTCAAATTTTTTGGAAAGGGACTGTAGCAAGGATAATGGCTAAACAGGGACCGCTGGGGTTTCCGGGGGGAATTCGGAAGGCACATCCCAGAAATGAAGAAGTATTCTAAAGTGGGGATCAGGCAACTGTGGCTGACAAGGGAAGTCAATGACACCAAAATGCAAAGGAGATGCCATATAATATAGCAAGATTTTGTGGGAGGTCGAGACCATAGGATGTAGGAGCAGAATTAGGCCAATCAGACCATCGAGTCTGCTCCGCCATTCCAGCATAGATGATCCCAGATCCCACTCAACCCATACCCCTGCCTTCTCAGCGTATCCTTTGATGCCCTGACCAATCAGGAAAACATCAACGTCCACCTTAAATATACCCACTACTTGGCCTACACCATAGTCTGTGGCAGAGCATTCCACAGATTCACTACTCTCTGGCAAAGAAATTCCTGCTTACCTCTGTTCTAAAGGGTAGCCCTCCAAGTTTTGAGGCTGTGCCCTCTAGTTCTGTATAGCCCAACCATAGGAAACCACTCCACATCCACCCTATCTACTCCTTTCAACATTCAGTAGACTTCAATGAGATCCCCCCTCATTATTCTAAATTCCAGTGAGTACAGTCCCAAAGCTGTCAAACACTCCTCATATGTTAAACATTTCATTCCTGGAATCATCCTTGTGAACCTCTTCTGGATGCTCTCCAATGACAACACATTTTTCCTGAGATCTGGGGTCCAAAACTGTTGACAATATTCAAAGTCCAGCTTGACCAGTGTTTTCTAAAGGCCGAGCATTATCTCTTTGCTTTTATATTCTATTTCCCTTGAAATAAATGCCAACATTGCATTTACCTTCTTTACCACTGACACAACCTGTAAATTAAAACTTCTGTGAGTCTTGCATGAAGACTCCTAAGGCTCTTTGCACCTCTGATGTTTGAACATTCTCCCATTTAGATAATAGTCCACACTATTGTTCCTTTTACCAAAGTGCATTATCATACATTTTCCAACACTGTATTCCATCTGCCACTTTGTTGTCCATTCGTCCAATTTGTCTAAGTCCTGCTGTATTTGCATTGCTTCCTCTGTCTAATCCTCCACTTATCTTCATATCAGCCTCAAACTTTGCCACAAATCCATCGTCCAAACCACTGGCAAACAATGTGAAAGGTAGCAGTCCCAATACCAACCCCTGAGGAACACCACTAGTCACCGGATGGGAAGCTTTTAAGAACCAACAGAAGGCAACTGAAAAGAACCTTATGGTTTAAGATGGCACTACTGAATTTGGACAACAGCTTACTGTTGGTTCATAAAGCAAGAAATGCAAATAAATACTTTATTAATAACACTTTTTCTGTGGCAATGGAATACATACTATGTATGAGGTGGCAGCAGTAGTGGCCACAGACAGATCTGTCAGTGTGGGAATCGGATGCTCAATTGTGATCAGTGGACACCTGATGCCCTGAACATCAATTTCTCCAACTTCTGGGAGTCTCTCCCCATGTTCTCCACTCTCTTCTCCTCGACTGACAATGTGGAGAGTGTGTGTGCTCTTCTGCAAATCTGCAGCATGTCAGCTGAATTTTCTTCTGTTGATTTTGACATATAGATGAGGGTAGTGCAGTGGAAGTGATCTATAAGGATTTTAGTAAGACATTTGACAAGGTTCCACATGGTAGGCTTATTCAGAAAATTAGAAGGCATGGGAACCAGGGAAGTTTGGCCAGGTGGATTCAGAATTGGCCTGCCTGCAGAAGGCAGAGGGTGGTGGTGGAGGGAGTACATTCAGACTGAAGGATTGTGACTAGTGGTGTCCCACAAGGATCTGTTCTGGGACCTCTACTTTTCGTGATTTTTATTAACGACCTGGATGTGGGGGTAGAAGGGTGGGTTGGCAAGTTTGCAGATGACACAAAGGTTGGTGGTGTTGTAGATAGTGTAGAGGATTGTCAAAGATTGCAGAGAGACACTGATAGGATGCAGAAGTGGGCTGAGAAGTGGCAGATGGAGTTCAACCCGGAGAAGTGTGAGGTGCTACACTTTGGAAGGACAAACTCCAAGGCAGAGTACAAAGTAAATGGCAGGATACTTGGTAGTGTGGAGGAGCAGAGGGATCTGGGGGTACATGTCCACAGACCCCTGAAAATTGCCTCACAGGTGGTTAAGAAAGCTTATGGGGTGTTAGCTTTCATAAGTCGAGGGATAGAGTTTAAGAGTCACGATGTAATGATGCAGCTCTATAAAACTCTGGTTAGGCCACACTTGGAGTACTGTGTCCAGTTCTGGTCACCTCACTATAGGAAGGATGTGGAAGCATTGGAAAGGGTACAGAGGAGATTTACCAGGATGCTGCCTGGTTTAGAA
Organism: Mobula hypostoma; assembly: GCF_963921235.1. Classification (NCBI taxonomy): domain Eukaryota; kingdom Metazoa; phylum Chordata; class Chondrichthyes; order Myliobatiformes; family Myliobatidae; genus Mobula; species Mobula hypostoma. Next base: position 28,793,551 of record NC_086101.1, read on the forward strand.
AGTATGCATTATGATCAGAGATTAAGGGAGCTAGGGACTCTTTGGAGAGAAGGAGGATGAGAGGAGACGTCATAGAGGTGTACAAGATAATAAGACAAATAGATAGAGTGGATAGCCAGCGCCTCTTCCCCAGGGCACCACTGCTCAATACAAGAGGACATGGCTTTAAGGTAAGGGGTGGAAAGTTCAAGGGGGATATTAGAGGAAGGTTTTTTACTCAGAGAGTAGTTGGTGCGTGGAATGCACTGCCTGAGTCAGTGGTGGAGGCAGATACACTAGTGAAGTTTAAGAGACTACTAGACAGGTATATGGAGGAATCTAAGGTGGGAGCTTATATGGGAGGCAGGGTTTGAGGGTCAGCACAACATTGTAGGCCGAAGGGCCTGTACTGTGCTGTACTATTCTATGTTCTATGTTCTATGACTGTGACATCTGGTGTACTGTACACCCCTCTTTTTCCTAACTGTTCCTGGATGTGATGCTGAGGCTTTATAAGGCACTGCTAAGTCCTCACCTTGAGTACTGTGAACAGTTTTGGGCCCCTCATCTTAGGAAAAATGTGCTGTTATTGGAGAGGATCCAGAGGAGGTTCACAAGCATGATTCCAGGAATAAAAGGGTTATCATATAAGGAACATTTGATGGTTCTGGGCCTAAACTTGATGGAATTCAGAAGGATGAGGGGGGATCTTATTGAAACCTTACAAATATTGAAAGGCCTAGACAGAGTAGATGTGGAAAGGATGTTTCCCATAGTGGGAGCAACTAGGACAAGAGGGCACAGCTTCAGGAACAGAGATGCAGAGAAATTTCTTTAGCCAAAGGGTGGTGAATTTGTGGAATTTGTTGCCACATGCACTGTGGAGGCCAGGTGATTGGGTGTATTTAAGGCAGAGATTGATAGGTTCTTGATTGGACATGGCATCAAAGGTTACAGGGAAAAGGCTGGGAACTGGGGTTGAGGAGGAGATTAAAAAAAAAGGTTCAGCCATGATTGGATGGCAGAGCAGACTCGATGGGCTGGATGGTTCATTTCTGCCCCTATGTCTTACGGTCTTAAGTTCCTATGCCTGTACAGAAGCGTTTTGAATCTTGATGTTGTATTGTATTAATTTCCATCTCTTCTACCACCTGATAATAACCACCATGACACTGATAATTGGATATTGGTCTTTTTTTAATAGGTTCTTTCTGGTTTCTTTCTTTCTAGCTGCCTGTAAGCAGACAAATCTCGTGGTTGTACTATTTATACATAGTTTGAAAATAAATGTGCTTTGAAATTTGAACTTGAACTAAAGAGAGAAAAGATGAAATATGAAGATAAGCTAGCCAATAACAGCAAAGAGGATAGAAAAAGTTTTTCCAAATATATAAAGAGTAAAATTGAGATCAGAGTGGATATCGGACCTCTGGATGATTATACTGGAGAGGTGGTAATGGAGGACAAGGAGTGGCTGCTGAATTTCCTAAGTATTTTGCATCAGTCTTTACAGTGGAAGACACTAGCAGAATGCCAGAAATGCAAAAGTGTCTGGCGGCAGAAGTGAGTGTCGTTGCTCTTACTATGGAGAAGATGCTGGGGAAGCTGAAAGGTCTGAAGGTAGCTCGATTACGTGGACCAGATGGATTACACCCCAGTGTTCTGAAAGAGGTAGCTGATGAGATTGTGACTAGATTCTGAAATGGTTATCAAGGACAGGAAAATTGCATATGTCACTCCACTCTTTAAGAAGGAAGGGTGGCTGAGAAAGGAAATCACAGGCCAGATAGCCTGACTTCAGTGGTTGGAAGGATGTTGGAGCCCATTATTAAAGATGAGTTTTTTGTGTACTTGGAGTCATGTGATAAAATAGGACAAGGTCAGCATGGTGTCCTGAAGAGGAAATCTTGCTTGACAAATCTGTTGTGATTCTTTGAGGAAATAACAGCCATGATATACAAAGCAGAGTCATTGGAAATTGTTTATTTGGATTTGCAGAGGTCTTTGACAAGGTGCCATGCATGAGGCTGCTTACCAAGATAAGAGATCCATGGTATTACAGGATATAAATCGCAGGGTATAAATGGGAACTATTTTGCTTGGATGCTGGAGCCCAGTAGTATGCAATAAGAGTGGTGTTGGGACTGCTTTTTATCACATTATATGTAAATAATTGGATGAAGTTATTGATGGGTCTGGGTCAGTTTGTGCATGATATGAAGATAGTTGGAGCAACAGGTACAGATCAAGAGGAAGCAGGGTATCTTAGAAGGACAGAAAGATTGGGATAAAAGGGCAAAGAAGTCGAAGATGAAATATAGTGTAGCAAGTTGCATCGTCATGCACTTTTGCAGAGAGAATAAAGGTGTGAACTATTTTCTAAATGGGGAAAAAATTCAAAAGACAGAGTTGCAAAGGGATTGGGGGTCCTCGTGCAGCATTCCATAAAGGTTAACTTGCAGACTGAATCAGTGGCAAGCAAGGGAAGTGCAATGTTAGCATTCATTTTGAGAGGACTAGAATACAGAAGCAAGGACATAAAGCTGAGGAACACACGCAAAATGCCGGAGGAGCTCAGCAGGCCAAGCAGCATCAATGTTAACGAGTAGAGTCGATGTTTCAGGCCAAGCCCCTTCCTCAGGACTGGAGAAAAAAAGATAAGAAGTCAGAGTTAGAAGGTGGAGGATGTTTTCTGAAGTGGGGGTAGTCTAGGAATAGAGGATACAGCCTTAGAACTGAGTTTCGTATTGTTGAGAATTTCTCATTGGAAGTTATGGAAGAACGTGCTAAGTTTAAAAAAGTTATAGCAGAACTTTATAGTAAAAACTTCAAGCCTTCTCTTCGCTGTCCGGCTCAGCTGAGAATTACAATGCAAAATGGCTCAAAGAAATGGCTTTTTACGAACTAAGAGGCTCAGAAATTTTCAGACTTACAAATATAACTGTTTAATATTTTTCAGTATGAATAATTGCTTCTTTTGTTTGGTAAAACTGCATAAGCTTATTTTTTACTGCAGTTTGCTTTGTCTTGGTTGGAACAGTAATCAGCCTTGAATTCTTTGGAGCGGATCCAGCAGGCGTTTCTGGGGGGATGATATTAGTGGGGGTAGGCATCTGCTGCCTCTTGGCCAATTTTCTCTTTTTGGGAGGAGGGAGGGGGATGGGGAGTTCTTTTTTCTTGAAGCTGATTTGGAAATTTAGTCAACTCTGTTGACTAGTTACCATATCTCAAGGTTTATTGTTTGGGTTTAATATACATTCTTCTGATTGTTAATTTAACCTTTCTTATAAATAGTTCTAAAATGGATCAAAGTCATAATTTACTTAGTTTTAACGTGAAAGGGCTCATGTTCGTAAATGTGACAATTCACACCTTTTTAATCGACGGAGAGGTCTCATTTCCAGTCTTCGTTTCAGGCCAAAGCCAGAGAAGATTCGATCCTTATAGAGAATAAAGTTTCCTTTCTTCAACATAAAGTACCAATTCTGATACAAATGGGCATTTTGTTATAGTATCATGGAAGCTAGGTAACAAATCAATGGAATTTGCTAATGTGTATGCTCTGAATAAAGATGACCCAGGCTTCTTTGAGCATTTTTTTTTCATTTTTGCCAGTTCTGAATCTGTACTCATTGGTGATGGGAGGAGATTTTAATTGTTGTTTAGATCCAGCTTTAGATCGTTCATCTTCTAAACTAGTGACACCAAACAAATGAGCTGTGTTTATTAAATCTTTTCTAATGAAATGTGGCATTGTTCATGTTTGGCATTTTTTTCATCCAGTAGACAGGGAATATTCGTTTTCCTTTCAAGTCCATCATACATATTCCAGGATTGATTACTTTTTTACTGATAGCCAAATGATTCCATTAGTTAGATCCTGTGAATATAAAGAAATTGCTGTCTCGGATCATGCTCCTGTGCTCTTATCTTTAAATCTCCCTGGTCTTCTTCAAACAAACAGGTTTTGGCGTTTTTATCTAACTTTGTTATATGATAAAGATTTTTTAAAGTTTACGGAGAGACAAATTACTCTTCTTTTTTGAAGAGAATACATTAGAGGAGACTTCTAGTCTTATCAGATGGGATGCCTAGAAGGCGTATACTAGAGGACAAATTATTTCTTATACTGCCAGTATTAAGAAAAACATCTAATAAAGAGAGAAGTGATTCAGCTAACCAGTTGAAACAATTAGACCAACAGTATGCCTTGATTCCAGATCCTGCTTTATATAAAAGGCAGGTTGAAATTAAAACTAAATATGATTTCCTTTTAACTTATCCAATTGAAACTCAACTCCTAAAAGATAAAAGTCAATTTTATATTCATGGAGACAAAACAGGTAAATTATTGGCTAATCAAATTAAAACATTTATACCTAAACATCAGATTAAAGAAATACATAAAGCTAATGGTGATAGGACAATTGATCATTTAGAAATAAATGATACTCTTAGAGAATTTTATTCTGGACTCTGTAGCGCTGACTCTCCTAAGGATAACACTGTAATGAACATTTTTTTTAGACCAATTAAACATTCCCAGAATCTATGTTGACAACAGAAAGCAGCTGGAACAACCTATTACTTTTGAGGAAATTGCCGAGGCTGTGCGTTCATTACACTCGAGGAAAGCTCCGGGTCCAGGTGGATTTTCTGGAGAGTTCTATAAGACCTTTCCCTCACTGCTTGTACCTAATTTATGTTCAGTTTTGTTCAGATTCATTTATGTTGGGCAGGTTGCCTCAATTTTTCTATCAGGCTTCCATATTGCTTATTCTCAAACAGAATAAGGATTCAATTGAATGTTCTTCCTATAGACCAATTTCTTTACTTAATGTTGATACTAATATCCTATTTAAAGTTTTGGCCCATAGGATTGAAAATATTATACCATCTGTCCTTTCTGATAATCATACTGGATTTATCAAAAACTGATATTCTCATTTTAATATTCGTCACTTATTAAATGTCATCTATTCTCCTTCTAAAGAGATAGAACACAGAACATAGAACATAGAATAGTACAGCACAGTACAGGCCCTTCAGCCCACAATTTTGTGCCGACCCTTAATCCCTACCTCCCATATAATCCCCCACCTTAAATTACTCCATATATCTGTCTAGCAGTCTCTTAAATTTCACGAGTGTATCTGCCTCCACCACTGACTCAGGCAGTGCATTCCACGCACCAACCACTCTCTGAGTAAAACACCTTCCTCTAATATCCCCCTTGAACTTTGTTAATCCCTTTTTAGTAGGAGATCATTGAGGGAAAAGTAACAATAAGATCATGGTGCGCTTTGAAACAGTGGCACTTTTGATCCAAATAAAGGTGTATTTGTAAGTCTTTCTTATGATTGCAAGCCACTGCTAGATACTCAGTACTTCAAGTAGTGAAGGATAGAAACATAGAAACATAGAAAATAGGTGCAGGAGTAGGCCATTCGTACTTTCGAGCCTGCACTGCCATTCAGTATGATCATGGCTGATCATCCAACTCAGAACCCTGTACCTGCCTTCTCTCCATACCCCCTGATCCCTTTAGCCACAAGGGCCATATCTAACTCCCTCTTAAATATAGCCAATGAACTGGCCTGAACTGTTTCCTGTGGCAGAGAATTCCACAGATTCAGCACTCTCTGTGTGAAGCAGTTTTTCCTCATCTCGGTCCTAAAATGCTTCCCCTTTATCCTTAAACTGTGACCCCTTGTTCTGGACTTCCCCCACATTGGGAACAATCTTCCTGCATTGAGTCTGTCCAATCCCTTTACAATTTTATACGTTTCAATAAGATCCCCCCTCAATCTTCTAAATTCCAGTGAGTATAAGCCTAGCTGATCCAGTCTTTCTTCATATGAAAGTCCTGCCATCCCAGGAATCAATCTGGTGAACCTTCTCTGTACTCCCTCTATGGCAAGAATGTCTTTCCTCAGATTAGCGGACCAAAACTGCACTCAATACTCCAGGTGTGGTCTCACCAAGGCCTTGTACAACTGCAGTAGAACCTTCCCGCTCCTGTACTCCAATCCTCCTGTTATGAATGCCAGCATACCATTCGCCTTTTTCACCACCTACTGTACCTACATGCCCACTTTCAATGACTGGTGTACAATGACACCCAGGTCTCATTGCACCTCCCTTTTCCTAATCGTTCACCAGATAATAATATGTTTTCCTGTTCTTGCCACCAAAGTGGATAACCTCACATTTATCCACATTAAAATGCATCTGCCATGAATTTGCCCACTCACCCAACC